>NW_026586662.1:2685213-2750843 GCF_907164565.1 Psammomys obesus
CTTTCTTTCTTTCTTTCTTTCTTTCTTTCTTTCTTTCTTTCTTTCTTCCTTCCTTCCTTCCTTCCTTCCTTCCTTCCTTCCTTCCTTCCTTCCTTCCTTCCTTCCTCTCTCTCTCTTTCTTTCTTTCTCTTTCTTTTTTTCTTTTTCTTTTGCTTTTTTTCTTTCTTTTCTTTCTCACTTTATAGCCTGATCCTGGCTCCCTCCCTTCTCTCCCCTCCCAGTCTCACCTTCATGGCCCCTTTCTCAATCTCCTTTTTCTCACAGAAGGGGAGGCCCCCAGGGGTAGCAACCCTCCCTGGCACCTCAAGTCACAGCAGAACTAAGCATATCCTCTCCTACTGAGACCTGACAAGGCAGCCCAGCTAAGGAAGGGATCCAGAGGCAGGCAACAGAGTCAGAGACAGCCCCTACTCCCAATGTTAGGGGAACTACATGTTGACCAAGCTGCCAATCTGCTACATATGTGTAGAGGATCTGGGTCTAGGCCATGTATGCTCTTTGGTTGGTGGTTCAGTTTCTGTGAGCCCCGCTGGGCCCAGGTTAACTTACTCTGTAGGTCTTCTTGTGATGTTCTTGACCTCTCCGGCTCCCTCTATCCATCCTCCCACTCCTCTACAAAAGTCTTGGGAGTCTATGGGGGTGACCCTAGCTGAGACTCCTAGTAGTGGGAGTTAAGGAGCCTGAAGTTGGCACATCCTATAGCCAGGTGGGACTTCCAGTGGAGGGAGGGAGATACCAACCCACCCACAAAACCTTCAACCCAAAATTTGTTTTGCCTACGAATTTTGTAGGGATTAGGATGGAGCAGAGATTGAGGGAATTGCAGATCAATGTCTGGCCCAACTTGAGACCCACCCCTTGGGAAAGAGCCAACATGTCACTATGAATGATACTCTGCTATGCTTGCAGACAGGAACTTAGCATAACTGTTTTCTGAGAGGCTTCATCCAGCAGCTGATGGAAACAGATGCAGAGACCCACAGCCAAAGAATGGCTGAGCTCAGGGAGTTTTGTGGAATGCTTGTTTTCTCATTGTAGCACTTTTCTTGCAGTCAACTCAAAGGCTTTTCAGTATATAAAAATAAAACATAGAGACAGTATTCTTCACACTGGATAAAGTTGTACTGATGAACTAACTCATTCATTCATTTTTCATTGGGTTCCCAAATGATTAGCAGACAAAAATGTTTGTCCTTTGGCTTCTTTAAAAACAAAACATAACATTATCTCTTTTAAAGCATTTTATTAATTTTTATGTATATAGATATTTGTTTGAATGTCTATCTGTGTATCCTTTGCATGCTCAGTGCTTATAGACCTAGAGACAATTGTGAGCCACGAGGTGGGTGCTGGAAATTAAACCTGGGTCCTCTGGAGGAATAGCCATTGCTCTGAATCACTCTTCATTTTTTTTCTAGCACCCCCTTTTGACTTCTGTTTACTGCTTTTTAAATGGAGCAATAAGAAACTAGAGCTTCACTTAATTTTCCTCATTGCTTTCTTTACTACCATTTCTCAACTAATTTCATCTTTTTTTCCTCAGCCAACTTTTCTATTTTCCATAGGCTGTAAATATTAAATGAAAAATACTTACTTGATGAAGGATACAAAATATCTATCATATAAGGTATGTTTGTTACGTATGTATAACAAACAGTGTAGAATTAAATTGATGTCAGTGGAGTCTGGAGGAATGGGCCAGCAGTGCAAAGTGCTTGCTTCACGATTATGAGGATGCGGGTACAGATCTGAGAAGCCGCACAACAAGCTAGGGATTTCAGTAAATGATTGTAACTCTAGTTCAGAGGGAAGAGGAGACAGAGTGATGTCTCCTGCTGTTAGCTTCTGGCCTAGCCATGAAAACAGAGGCTTGGGTTCCAAGCCTCCAAGTGACAAAGAAAAACATCCAAAGCCCTCTTCTGGCCTCTACACGTGCACATGTATATCCTCTCTCTCTCACACATGTATGTGTGTTGAATAACAAAAAGCAAAATGAAATATCTGGTTATTTTTATTAAATTTTCTAGGCCATTTGTGAATTAATTATTTCTCATAGAACTTCTATTATAAAAAATTCCTATTTGCACCTGGAAGTCATATAAATAGTATTGATCTGATGGCTATCAACATAATGGTGAATATATTTTGTGCTTCCTACATGTAAATATTGCGAATACATTAAGCCAATAAATACAATTTTATCAGGAAAGAACTGTTTGTAATATTCCTTTCTTTTTTGAGACAAGATCTCATGGGCCTTGAAGTCATTATGTAGACAAGGGTGACCTTGAACTTATGATCCTTCGGACCCACCTCCCAAGTGCTGGGCATATGTGTTTGCACCACCACAGTTGGTTTTGCAGCACTGGAGAGCTTCACGCGTGGCAGATGTGTACTGGGCCATCCAAGCTGTCCCCTCAGCTCGGTAACTCTATTGTCTATTTGAGGAAACTGAGGCTTATGTTTAAACTCTTTGCCAGAGTGACACAGGCAGAAACAACCTTGCGTTAAGTGTAGATGGGCCAGTTCTTGCAGCGCTGAGTTCTTATCTTTCTGTGTGGATTTGTGATTTTGAACTGGTATTTAGGGAGAGTGTGAGCTGCAGGAGTCTTGTCAGTAGGCCCTCAGGGCAGAGAGAGGCATCTAGTGTGTCACCCCAGAGAAGTGGAAGAACACAGGCTTGTCCGTCTGTTCCTGATCTCGCCATTCTAGTCATTTAGGAATTTCACCATTTCCTTCTTTGGCCCGAGGATCAGGGTTATTTTTCATACTTACAATTCAAAGTCCCCACAGGAATGGTACGAGGAGGTTTTTCTTTTTCCCTGGTATGTAGCCAGACAGCTGACAGGAAATGCTAGAAGGAAGCCTAAGAATTTGAAGAAACGGTTGCCAAACTTACCTAGCAATTTCTCGTTTAATTCACTCTTTCTCTACAAATTTCTCTCTTGAAATTCCATCTGACCCAAGAGCATTAAGCACCATGTTCTTATCCAGAACTCTGATATCTCTAATCAGATGTATTTAACCACGACAACCACGACGTAGTTTCTCTTTTTCCTCCCTCCCTCTTTCCTCTCCACCATTCATTTCTTTTATTTTTCTCTCTCCCTAGGTCTTAATGGGGAATTCGCTTCCGCTTCTATTTTTTTTTAATTATCCCTTAAAATCATCATCACAATCAAATTCACAATTTATCATGACCCATATCTTTTTTCACTTTCCTGAGGAGAGGAAACAAAACAAACAACAACAAAAACTCAAACCAAAAAAAAAAAAAAAAATAACAACAAAAAACAAAACAAAAAAACAAACCCAAAGTAAAATACTTATTGAGTATAATGAAAATATCATGGCCATATTTTCCTTCAGATGAGGTTTTGAGTCAGCAACTGAACCAGAGAAGACAATTTGGCAGCTAAGTATCGGTCATGATAAGAGCTGTGCAAGCAGTCATTGCTGTAGAATGAACTCATTTCTGATGTGGATGGGAAATGGAAATCACCACCACCACAGACCATGCTGTGGGCAGGACAAGAGCTGGCTGCTTCTGCTGTGTGCGTGCTCACGTCCCACAGGGTACAGTCATGTCTGTAAATCATGCCTCTTACTCACTCTCTGAAGTCATTAGTTCAACTTCTTCTTCAGCTGAGTGCCCGCTGATGTTTTCATTTGTGCTGTGGTGGTGTCGCCTCTATCCTTTCTCACCATGTCATTTGTGAATTCCTCCAATTTAATGCTCTGTTCTTAAGGATTAAGGAGAAGACTGTGACAGCAAATCTCTCCAAGTGGCAGGTGAAGGACAGGCTACTGCATAGTGGTGACAGCTGTATGAGTAGGAGTTCCACGCTGGGAAAGAAGCCACGTGGGTAGAGCTCTCTGCATGTAGAGCAGATGCACCCGACCCAGGCAATAATCCTTTCAGGGATTTTATGCCATGTGCCAGAGGACTTTTAGATCCTTAAGGATTATTTTTGGTGTCAAAGCATCATATTTTGTTAACTTTACTAATGAATGAGATTTATTTTCAAAGCATCATGAAAAGAACATTGTGTTCTTTTTTCTCTCTCTTCTTTCTCTCATTTCTTTCTCTCTCTTTCTCTTTCTTTTTCTCTCTTTCCCTCCCTCCCTCCCTCCCTTCCTTCCTTCCTTCCTTCCTTCCTTCCTTCCTTCCTTCCTTCCTTCCTTCCTTCCTTCCTTCCTTCCTTCCTTTCTTTCTTTCTTTCTTTCTTTCTTTCTTTCTTTCTTTCTTTCTTTCTTCTTTCTTTCCTGTGTTGGTAGCCTTGGCTGTCCTGGACTCGATTTGTAGACCAGGCTGGCCTTGAACTCACAGAGATCCCCCTGCCTCTGCCTCCTGGAGTGCTGGGATTATAGGTGTGCACCATCATACCCGGCTGTTCTGCCGTTTCTATGTGAGGCTTTCTTTCTTTCTTTCTTTCTTTCTTTCTTTCTTTCTTTCTTTCTTTCTTTCTTTCTTTCTTTCTTTCTTCTTTCTTTCCTGTGTTGGTAGCCTTGGCTGTCCTGGACTCGATTTGTAGACCAGGCTGGCCTTGAACTCACAGAGATCCCCCTGCCTCTGCCTCCTGGAGTGCTGGGATTATAGGTGTGCACCACCATACCCGGCTGTTCTGCCGTTTCTATGTGAGGCTACTTTAGGTGTTCATTTGTAAAGTTTGTTACGGTTTAGCCATGGTTATATGGATTTAGGTAGAGCTGTGAAAATCTCTCTCTCTCTCTCTCTGTCTCGCGCGTGTGTGTGTGTGTGTGTGTGTGCTCTCAGTGCCTTGAGTCCAGGCCACAGATTCTGTCTGAGCACACCCATAATGCACGGCGTCATTGCTGTGGAATGAGCTCTTTTATGATGTGGATGGGAAATGGGAATCCCAGTCTGTTTTTACTTCAGAATATTTCTGCTTTTTTTTTTCTTTCAGTTTTTACTTAAATGCTATTTAAATGCAAAGCACAAGTAGATTTCTTCCCCACAACATACCTCATTTCATACTCAGCCATTTCATGGTTAAATCACCTCTACTTAGTGGTATAATATTCCTGGAAAAGAACTTTGTGCTTAATAATTTTGGGTCATGTACCTGATAATCTTTTTACCATGGTCAGGTCACTAGTTTGAAATCAAGTGTTCAGAAAAACAATTTTGCCCATTTGGCTTATTTATAATCTTCTTTTTTTTCCTCCCCAAAAGGACTCTTTGTGGTTACTACTGATTTTCATCAGAGAAATATACTTACTTGCATTGTTTAGTTTTTCCTGAAGGATTCTGAATGTGCTTAAGGAGCTATATTTAGGCAACATCTGGGTAGCTGGGAACCATCTGGCTAGCAGCACTGGAGAAATTTGGTTCAAACACTGCACTCCGGTTGAGGAAGGGCCTGGTGCTTAGTTCCGAAGTCAAGGAGAAAGCAATATGGGAGGGAGGTAATTATCCCGTTTAGGATATTGCTTAGTTGAAAGAGTTAAGTTACTGTGTTAATAAAAGTATAATGAGGTCGTGACCCCTGGGGCCCCTGTTCATTTTTGCTTATCTTCCCCAAGAGATATTTCCAGATGCAAGACCACGTTACTGAGACAGTGTTTTACCCTACCCTTGGCATTGACTCTGTTAGAAAGTGGGCATTTACTTCCAGCCAACCGTGAGCCCGGTACTGGCGTGATACCAGGAGGGTGAATGCTGTGTGGAAGTCTCCTGCCATTCTTGGCATGGGTGAAGCCTGGATGTCATATTCTCATTTAATCATTACATTCGTATTAGAAAAGAGATTAGAGATTAGGAAAGGTTTTATTTATTGATTGATGTCTTAGAAGCTATGTCTTGCTATAGTAATCCAGGCTGCCCTCAAAGTCATGATATTCTACTGGCCTCTTGAATGCTAAAATTATGAGCAAGAGTCACCATGCTTAACATTGAAAAGTAAAGATTTTTTTAAAAGGGGATTTAGGAAGGAAGATTAAAAGAATTCAATTGCTTGTGCCTTAAAATTAAATTATTTTGTGAATTAGAAGAAACAATTCAGACGCCAGAGGAGTCAGAAATTAACCTGGGTTTTATAACTTATTTTTTTAAACTTTGTATACTATTTAAAAGTGCAGGATAATGCCACTTCTCAACCATAACCCCCTCAAAGACTCCTACTTTCCCCCAAATAAACTCAAGCTCTTGTGATATCCTAGATAACCTATATGAGTTTGTTGGGCTGTTATAAAAATAACAAAAACATTCTGTACTTGGTAGCTTGAAACATTTGGGACTTAACCATTCAAAGATCTAAAAGATAGAAATTCAAGGTTTGTGCACTATTCTGATGGCTCTAGGAAGGTCTTTCTGTTTCTTCTAGCTTCAGGTGACTCAAAGTGTTCCTTGGCTTGTTGGCAACATCATTCTAACGAACTCTTGCTTTTTGAAGCTTTTGTTTCTCTTACATGTAGTTGAGGAAATGCTTGCTCTGATCTCATAATGGAGAACTATTAAAGTGTTTAAAACGTTAATATTTAGTGTCTTGTTTCTGTCTTTGCTCTGTGGCAAATCAAGGAAAGAACAGATGTGTAACACTTGAATAACAAAAGAGCATTTAAACCTTTAGCAGGTTGCTGCAAGGGACGCTGCTCAGGGTTGCTGCAAGGGAAGCTGTTGAGGGGGGTTACACTGTGGGGTGCTGTCTTTATTGAAAAAAGCCTTTGTAATTCTCACTGAAAGAAGTCTAATAACTTAGCGACACATATGTCCTCCTTTTTCGCATGAGGCAGTCAAAGCTCGTCACATCAAAATAGAACAGAAGGTCATCCTTAGGAGCAGAGACAACACTTAAGTTACCTTGGAGTTTAAATAAGGTCTATTTTTGAATTTCTTACTCTCTTATTATGGTCACAGGGGTTTCACATCGTTGAGGTTAGGGCGAAGGGTTTTCTCATAAGCCGTGGAAGTGCCTACTGCCCTGTGGAAAACAGGCAGGTCCAGCTGCTGTTCTCAGAGTACTGTATTCTGCTGAAGCAAAAGTTTTCTCTTCCCATGTGACATAGAAATCATTTCCCCACACACACACTGAAATACAACCAAAACAGCGAATAAACTGTGGGTTTTTCAAACTTTATCAGCAATATGCAAATCACCCAAGGCAAACTGCCACAGCCACATTTTCTTCTGTGATTGTTCAGTTTCTTGAAGTGACAGTTAGTCAACTTTGTATCTCTGTATGAGAGAGAGCAAGAGAGAGTGAGCAAGAGAGCAAGCGTGTGTCTTCTGGTGGACCTATATAAGGCGACAGATCTCCTCCCATAAGCCCTACTCCCTGTATGTTCATCTAACTCTTATAATCTCCCAATGTCTTGTTTCTAGGTACCATCATCTTAGAGGTAAGAACGTCAATATATGAATGTCAATCGACTATAGTGTCCTGTTCCACTCATCTCTCCACGTTAACTCCGTTGGTTATAAGTGGGAACAAAATACAAGAATCAAGCAAGGGTATCATCTTATTTAAATCCTATAAAATTCATGTGAATCAGCAAAATTTCTTTAAAATATTCTGGTATTCTATAGAGGACATTATCATTCAGCCAGGGATATATAGAATTGTCAGAGTAGACATTAAGGAAATGTACATTTAAATCACACTGATATTTTAATTTTCGGCGGTCAGAATGGCTGCCATGGGTAAATTTTGTTATTATTTTTTAAGGAGGTGGAGTAACACAGTGACCTTTGATCAAAACAAAACGTCCAGAGCTTTTAAATCAAAGGATTCATCTGATGTTAGACAGGCTTGAGACGAGTGAACAGGACAGTCTTGTGTTCATGTGAACAATTAACAGAGGTTTGTTGGTTTGTCTGAAGTACTTAAAAGAAATTGTTATTGCTCTCAAGTTTCTTTAAGGTAGAATCTTAAAGTCTTTCAGATACTGGAACACTCCTTTTCTGTGAACCAACCAGATCAGAGCCCAACCACCTCCATTGTCTACACAGTTGCTCACTGTTGTGAACAAGAAACTTCGCTTTTAAAGGAGAAATCATATAATTTCAAATGACAATAATTTGTATAAAAAAAATAACACTTCTGAAAAACACTGTTTTGATTTGGCACTTAAATGATATTTTGGGAGTGAAACTTAGCACTAAGTTAATATATGGCTCCAGCAATATATACTACATAGTATTTTATATATAGTATTTTATTATATTAGTAAATACTGTATTGATTTGCAAAAGTTTTGTAACTTAGTAAAGACATTCTTTTACTTGAATTTGTACTTTGTGATTTCACATGCTGTGGTCTGGTTGTGTTAACTGAAAAAACAAAGCCATTACCTGAGTGTTGCAACACTCTTAAACAGGAAGGGAACCTAACAAATGGTAATACTGTGGGGAATGTGGGGAAGAAGGGCCCCATTTCACTGATGGTGAGAATATAAACTGGGGCAGCCACCAGAGAAGTCAGTATGAATATTCCTGAAAGACAAAAACACGGAGTTGCAGTGTGTTCCAGCTGTATAATTCCTGGGCGTATCTATGAGCACACCTCTGAGATCCTCACAGACTTTTTGCTGTTCTCATCAGAGTAGCCCAGAAAATGAAATGAGCACATGCGCCCAGCTATAAATAAATGGTAAAGAAAATGGGGTGTACATTCACAATGGAATTTTATTGAGACGCAAAGGAGAACAAAATTATATCGTTTGCTGGAAAATGGATGGAATGAAATGATTATCACATTAAGTGAAATAAACCAGGCTCAGAAAGATAAATACATATCTCATATATTTTTTCTTTTTATGAGAGCACATATGGGGAACTATGATGAAGATATATAAAGAAAAAGAGAGGGTGGTGGGGAGAAAAAAAAGACAAAATAAGTGTAGATTTATTTTAATAAGTGGCCTCTGGATTTATTCATGAATAAATGTCTATGATATGTCAGCAATAGGCGAGGAGGGAACCAGTGAGGTGTACAGAGAAACATGTGGAGGGTAGCGGGGGTAAATTTTAGAAAGGTGCAATGACATATATGTATGCATGTATATATACATGTATATAATGTCATAATGCAACTTATGATGTCTAAAGAAATAAAACAATTGTGCTTTTTCACTCAAAGAGAGGAGCATCAGAAGTAATGGTGGCTTTTTGCAAAGACAGGCATGTGATGGCTTCTGAATTTATGCATAGATTTCCCAATAAGGCGTGAAGAATTTGAAGCGATGATCAGACACAGAGCGCTTGAGTGGAGACATGATCCTGACTAATCCAGGTGGACCCGACCTAGTCACACAAGCCGTTGAAGATGAGTGGGTGAGAGAGATACACCCTTCCAGAGACTCATCACGCTGCTCGCGCTGAAGGTGTGGGAAGAGGATCTCTGGATGCTGGTAGTTGTGCTCAGTGTCAGCCAGCAAAGAGAAGACATCTCAGCCTGTGAGTTGTAATCACAAACTGAAAACCACAGGTAACCCTACCCCTCCAGGACACTACACAGCCTGCGAAAAAACACCTTGGCATTAGCTCAACCCCAGACCTCTTATATTGTTGACTTGTATTGTTCTTAGCCACTGTGTCTGCATTGATGTTTTATGACACAAAACTAGTACATTTAGTTGTGAACTAAAGAACATAGTCTCTAGATTCTAAGCATCACTCAAACACGGCAAAATTCTTCACTTTGAGTCAAGGATAATAGACAGCCTTTACTTGGACAACCATTATAGAATAACTGAAGATATTTTAGAACCACTGTGGAGCAGTGGTCTTGGAGAAAAATTACATCACTTTGATAAGCTATGGCTTCCCACCTACAGGCAGGAGACATTTTGATGAAATGATGGGATTGGGAAGCCAGTTGGGCCATATTCAACAGCAAGGAATATTCTAGAATAATCAAACCTACGGAAACACAATCCCATAGGTCTTCAGCAACAACAGTCCTTGTCAGAGAAAGCAGTGTTACAGTTTTAGATGACAACTATAAATTATATTTACATTTGTTCACACTTCTTTTATCCCCCTTTCACCTTCTCTTCATGATGAAGACAAAAGATACAAATGCAAAGCTAGCCCAGTTAACGTACCATGGTTTCAGTTACCTGGGAGCAAAGACAAGCTACCTGAATTGAACTCATTTTAACACAGGCACAGCTCTCATATATTTCTCCAAATTTAAAACAAAGGGAAAATGACCCCAGGCATATAACATATTCTAACAAAGATTTTCTAATTAATACTTTAGGCTATGTTCATCAAGAAACACTTGCACTTTTGAACAAGAAAACAGGAGTGAAGCTAGCTCACTGTGAGAGATTGTTTTTACCTAAGGCACATTATACCATAATACATGAAAAATTAAAATAACATTGTTGCATATTCATAATTAGCTTCCCATCAGGAAAGTCTGAAATCTAGTGGATGTAAAATACCCCTGTGATCTGGGACAAGTTGTATCTTTTTTAAACACTTATGATTGATGCGTGTGCATAAATGTGTATGTAATGGCATGCCATGTCATAGAACTATTTTGTAGGGTCATTTCTCTCCTTCCCATTTTACAATATAAAAGGATCAAACTCAGCCAGGCATGGTGGTGCATGCCTTTGATCCTAGCACTCAGGGAGGCAGAGGCAGCTGGATCGTTGTGAGTTCAAGGCCAGCCTGGTCTACAAAGCAAATCCAGGACAGCCAAGGTTACACAAAGAAACATTGTCCTGAATCCCCCCTCAAAAAAAATGGGGTAGGGAATCAAACTCAAGTTGTCAGATCTTTGTGGCCATTACTTTAACCCACTGAACCATTCCACTGTTCCCACATAGCTGTCACCCATATGATGGGAATCATAATGTTGATGCTAACTCTACTCCTCATCTGTGGCTCATGGGAGATACCACGTAATGAAGTAGGATGTATCTTATCGAACCTAAGGTAGACGGCATGCCAAAACATATTCATCACTCACGCAAGATTTCTTAATGTTTTGTTGTTGTTGTTGTTTAACTTACTGAAAACGATTATTGTATCAATTCAAGATAACAATGTACTGTAAACATTTGGCTTTTCTTTCATTTTGGAAGAGTGCTTCAAGGCATGTATTTCCTTATGATAAATACGTGAGATAAAATGCAAATATTATAGATTAAAATGTGTAATGTTCCTTGTGGAATAAAATGTTTTCATTGCTGTTTGGCAATTGTCTTGAAGAACAGCGTAATGCTGATAAGTGTGCTAATTACACTGTTTGACAGCTCACCTGTTAAATGAATACTCCTTGTAAGCAGCCTCTATATTGAACATCAAAAGAAGTCCTAGGTAGCCAGCTTTTGGGAGTAGCCGAGTCTAGCAAGAAGCGTGTGGTATTATTATTATTATTATTATTATTATTATTATTATTATTATTATTGCCAGTTTTGATACTTTAAGGAACTGGAATCATAGAGAATAGACTGTGCGTATATGATGTTCACTTAACTTTGTGTTGTGCCATTCAGATGTTTGAACACAGTTACAGTGCGGTTCTCCTTGTTGTGCGAATATGCCATGCTTTGTTTATTATCCCTGCTGTGGATAGGCGTTTGGCTGCTCTCCCTGGGGGAACGATTGCCAGTGGAGCTCCTATGAGCATTCCAGCACCGTTTGTGCTTAGCATATGTTCACGTCTGTTGATCAGAAGGCATGCAAATGTTCGGTTTGGCAGACAGTGCCCACAAAAGCCTCCCAGCCAATTTACATGCCCTCCATCAGGGTCTGCACATGCCCAGAGCTCTGCTTTTCCTCAACACCTATCTTCCTTTCCCATTGAAGTTTACTTTTCTTCAGTTACGTAGCATTGCAGGAGAGTTTCCTGAATTACCCTGATGACTAATGAGGATGAATAGTCTTTTACTAATTATTGCTAGTTTGCATATTCTGTTTCATGCAATGTGTTATCAATGTTTTACTCATTTTTCCCATTTGGTTGCCTTCTTCATAAAAATTTGTAAAAAAATGTGTATGTCTTGTTGCAAGCAACCACTTATAGTGTGGATGGAAGAGGTGTGCAAGAAGCCCCACCCCTAGCATAAGAGCTATTGGCAGCTGGTGGCTGCAAAGGAGGGAGAGTAGTTTTTCTTTGAGCATGTAGCCAATGATTGATAGGGGTTGCCCATGCTCTAGGGAATGGCCCCACATTTAAGTACACATGAGCATCATTAATTGGGCTAAGGGAGATATCCATAATGATAATAATTAAAAACAAATGGGGACATGATTCCGGCAGGAGATGGATTGGGGTCTTCTGAGTGGAGTTGGAATGAGGTAGATGGAGAGTAGAGATGATTAAAAAGGCATTGTTTACATGTATAAAAATTTAAAAGAATAAATAAAACATATCATTAAAATAATTTGAAGAAATTCTTCCCACAGCTTTGGAAGCCTCTTTTTTAATTTTATTTTTTATATTAATTAGTGTTTATTCACTTTGTATCCCAGTTGTAGCTTACTTCCTCATTCCCTCCCATTTTCACCCTCCCTCCATCTCCTCCCATGCTCCTCTCCAAGTCCACTGATAGGGGAGGTCCTCCTCTCCTTCCATTTGTCCCTATTCTATCAGGTCTCATCAGGACTGGCTGTACTGTCTTCCTCTGTGGCCTGGTAAGGCTGCTCCCATTTCAGGGGGAGGTGATCAATGAACCAGCCACTGAGTTCAAGTCAGAGACAGTCCCTGTTCCCCTTACTAGAGAACCCACTTGGACACTGAGCTACCATGGTCTACATCTGTGCAGGGGTTCTAGGTTATCTTCATGAATGGTCCTTGTTTGGAGTATCAGTCTCAGAAAAGACCCCTGTGCCCAGATTTCTTGGTTCTGTTGCTCTCCTTGTAGAGCTCATGTCCCCTCCAGGTCTTTCTGTCTCCCTCTTCTTTCATAAGATTCCCTGCGCTCTGCCCAAAGTTTGGCTATGAGCCTCAGCATCTGCTTGGATATCTTGCTGGGTAGAGTCTTTCAGAGGCCCTCTGTGGTAGTCTCCTGTCCTGTTTCCTGTTTTCTCCATCTTTCGATGGCCATCCTGTTTGCCTTTCTGAGTGAGGATTGATCATCTGAAAGCCTTTTTAAGCACTTGCAAGCTTCCCATTCATGTCAATGTTCTGCCCTTTGGGCAACACCAATTCTTACTGTAAAATATTGAAATTTATCATTTTTCTTTTACCCTTTGTGCACTTTGCCTAGTTCATAGTTTTAAAGATATTGGTAGTTGGAAGTCTGTATTAAGAGTGAAAAGCATGGAAAGGAAAAACGTACTCACTGGTTAAGTAAACTCAATATGCAGAGAGCTTACTAAGTAATGACCATGAAGAGATGAGTCAGTTAGCTCATTCATGTCAGTCTTTGTTAATGTGAAATGATGGGTTTGTTTATTTATCTTTCTTGTTCATTTTCTTCGATAATGTCTGGAGCAATGAAAGCCTCCTTTTACAGCTTTCCCCCACTAAAGGCAAGGAAAAGATGCAGATCCGAGTAGCATGCAAGCAACGAAGGGCGTTTATTCTGCAGATGTTCCACCGTGCTTGGGTCGCCATTCCTACAAATGGCAGCAAGCCCGAGGGGAGCTGAAGACTTCTTTTAACACCAGGAAGGGGAAATCCTGCTGTGAGTACGTGAGTACGTGACCTCGAATCTGATTGCCCAGTGCCTGTGGAGGCTATGTGACTCCGGTAAGGACTTAAAGACTTTTCAAACAGGTAGTTAGGCAACCTTATCTTTCCCAGACCAGATGTCTTGGCTGTTTCTGATGGATTTGCCTTTTTCTGTGGTTTTTCCTGTAACTCTTAGGCCTGTTCTGTCTAGCAAGAAAATGAAGCCTGTTGTGGAGTTGGTCAGGCTTATTTATTTAGCCAGGCTCTCTCAATTTTATCATTTTGTTTGCTTTTGTATCCTGGTAAAAGCCAGCATCTCCGACTCCATTTTCATCCTTTGACATTTTTGGTAAATATTAGAGCATGTCAATTTCCCTTCAGTGTGTAGGCTTTTCTCCTTTCTATCTGGGTGACCAGTGCTCATTTAAAAAGTATTTTCTACTTAGTCTTTCACAATTTCTTAAACATCCCCATATAAAATGTCCTTTGATTTATATCAACTCTCCTCGGTACCCTCTCTTTCTCCCTTCCCATTCCTGCTAAATTCCTTCCTTCCAAAAAGGCCTCCTCCTACTGTGCTCAATCACAGGGTGTTTAATGACTGCCTGAACATGACTGGGGTTTGTTTACTTGGGCAAGGACAGCTCACCTGTGGCTACACCATTGAGAAATATGACCTTTCTCCTCCAGCAACAATGAACGGCCTGTGGCTCCTGAAGGAATGGTGGGTCTCTGGTGTTTCTTTCTCATCCGTGATGGAATGCTGCTAGCCCACTCTGGTGTAGAACATGTTCAGGGGATCCCATGGCTGTGACAGCCACGGCATATTCAGAAGGCTGTTTGACAGCACTCCTCCCTGTTCTCCGACTCTTACCTTCTCCCCTCCTCCTGTTACACCGTGTGCCCCCAGCCTTGGCGAGAGTGTTACAGATGTCCCATGTAGGCGGGGGACTCAATAGTCACTTATTCTCATGACCTCGAACAGTTGTTAAGTCTCTGCATTAGCTACTGAAGAACAAAAAAAAGCTTCTCTGGTTGAGGCTGAGATCACCACTTATGGGCATGAACATACATATACAGAGGTCAGTTTGACATGTTCATTTAGCAAAATGTCAGTAGTGAGTTTACTTCTAGGGTCTATGGCTTCCTCAGCTGTGGGATTTTGAACAGGTGTAGGGTGCCAGGCACTGCTTCCCTCCAGTGGCATGGTGCTCAAAGCCAGTCATAAAGCAGTTAGTTATCCTTCCCCCAGCCATGCCCCCATTACACAGTAAGCACAACTTGCCTGGCAGGTCAGGATTGTAGCGTGCATGTCTACTACTGAAGAAGACAGCTGATCGAGACTTCTCAACAGCAGTAGTCCGAACAGCACCTTCAGGTACCCCGAAAGTTAGCCAGAAAAAAAGGCAGCTCCCAGCCCAGTTGCAGCTTAACTTCTGTACGACCTTATACCAAAGCGTGTGGTGGCCTCAGCAGTAAGGCCGTACTGTTTAATTCCGATCCACAATAATGACATCAGTTTACAGTGTTCTGATGGTCTCTGGGAGCCTCCCTGAGCAACAACTCATATGGACATATCACACCTGGTTCCGGGATTTAAAGAACCTGTGGATTCTAGGGACATCATTATCCACTGATGCAGGGGACTTCTATTCAAATTCTTTTTATTTAAAAAGTTTTACGTAAGTTTACAAAGAAGCATGTTTCCATCCTTAATTTGGCTAGCCCTTTCCCTGATGGCCTCCTCTGCTCTATTGCCTTCTCCCCACTGCATTTTCTTCACCACCTTTTCCCTTACTGTGGATTAACTTTTGAGTTCCACTATACCCTACCTGTAGCTTTCATATCACATGTGTAAATGGCAACTATTCTTGAAACCAGATAGAAACATCCCCATAAATTTCCCATGGCCTAGTAAAGCTATTTTGCCCTAAAGATAGACTTAGAAAATCTGATAAATTCCAGTTTTTTTTTTTCTATCCTTGTGTAAGGCATTCAAAGAAGGTATGCATTCCAGCATCTAGATTTGATACATATTATTTTTTTGGCTAATAAAAACACACTTGGGTGATGAAGATGGGATAGTGTTTTGTTTTGTTTGTTTTTTCCAGGTAAATGGGAGTGGACTTGAGAGCTTGCCCACAGATCCTCTTAAAGCTGAAAATCTGAGTTGTAGACATACATTACAGCCATTCTCCTAATAACCTGCTAGTGGACCCTCAAGTGCCTGTAAAATCACAGGATAGCACTGATTGTTTTTGCTCCTTTTCATATGGATTGTGAGCCGTGTTAAGCAGTAGATCATTGAAGGAGACCAACCCTCACAGAGTGCTAGGAATTCTAACAGAGTGAAGTAACTAAACACATTTGGTGTTTGAATTCACCTTCAAGGTATAGCTCTGGATTGTTTTCTGGGGAATACACTTTAAGTGGATCCCTGAAGGCCCCCCTCCTGTCAGCAGCTGCTTCCATTTCCTTAAGGACAGTGAAGGCTCTAAGGCAGCTTGGAAGGGCGTTGGAGGCTTGGGTGAAGAACTGTTGCATTGCTGATGGAAACGGGTATTTAGAAGGGTTTTCTGCCGTCTTCTTCGTAAGAAATGGACTCTTTTGAGTATTTTCTTATTCTTTGGTATCACTTGAGATATTTAAAACATGACATTCAATGAAGGCTCCATTCACATCTGCCTTTAATTCAAAGTCCATCTCTAAAATAATTCATGGCGGCTAGCTAGCCAACGTCCTGTGTTCCTGAAGACCCCTGTCTACTGAGATCCATGAGCCCCTTCTACTCCAGGCTTCCCTTCTTTTGACCTAGGAATCCTCATGTTTGTCTTACTGACAGCAAGAGGGGATTGAAGAAAGAACACAGAGTATGGATGTGGCACACACATGCTTCTAATGACTTTTGTGTTCTTCTGGTACTTGGCTAGTTTCGTGAAGTCTTCTTTTAATCCATGCATCTCTCATGCCTTTAATGATGATGATTTGCACATTGAACATGATGGACAGAGAGGAATGGATTGTGTTTGTACAAGTCATGTTGCATTGCTCGAAGGGTGAAATTCAGCTCTGTATCTAGAGCCTGACTGATTGGATGTCCCCTGACTTTGCTACTCAGCAGCGATGAGTCATTGAGTTTTCTTGTGGCTGGGACTCCTTATATGTAAAATGCTGGTAAACTTCCATCTTGTTCACAGACCACTCAGAGCAGTATCATGTAAAGTAGAACCTTACTTGACATATTGTGAGAACTTAGCAATAGCAGTCCTAAAAGTTACATTTGTATTTTGTAGTTATTAGAGAGATCTTCTAGGCAGTAATTTGTTTGATTCTCATATGAATCCTGTACAGTGTTCACTCTGTGCATCTTTATTTCAGCCTTATAATTGAAGGGATCAGGGATATAATGAAAAATGGCAATTGCCCAGATCCAGTGTCTAAAATATAAGTCTTATCATTACTCTTACTCCATCGTTATTGAGGAAGGAATTTAAAGGATACATAAATTTGAAATTATTTTGCTATGAGTGAGAATCACAAAGATCTTGAAACACTGGGAACTCACGTAGCCTGAACTTGTCTCATGGCTTTGTGTCTGAGTAGATGGGGAAACAGGATGGATTCCAGGCTCCTTTGAATACACAGATGTGGACATCATCTCTGTTCAGAAACTGGTAGAAACACCAGCTGTGTTCTAGTTACATCCTGCTGTTGTGACAAAACATCCCGAACAACAGTAACTTAGGGGAGGAAAAGGTTCGTGTGTCGTAGGCTTCCAAGTCACCGTCCATCACTGAAGGACGCCAGGAAAAGGAATAAAGCAGGAGCCTGAGGTAGAAACCTTGGAGGAGTACTCTCTCTAGCTCGCTCATAGGTTCATGGTTAGCTGGTTTTCTTATCCAGCCCAGGACCACCTTCCTACCGATGGTGGGCTGGATCCTCCCTCATCAATTAGCAATCAGGACAGTGTCCCACAGACATGGGTACAGGCCAATATGATTTAGATAATTCTTCAGTGCCTCCCAGGTTTGTTTCAACTTGACAATAAGAACTGACCAGCACAGGTTTTGATTTAAGGTCCTTTTTACCTAAGGCCAATTACTCTCAAGAATGATGGTACACTGAGCCTGTAGCTCACTGGAAAAGCACTCACTTTGAATGCACAAAGCATTGGGTTGGAACCCCATAATCACATAACAGAAAACCAAGACTGATGAAGCCACGCTAGCCTTTAAAACCTTATTCCTGAGGCATAGGGCAGAGAAAAGACCAGTGCCTCTCTACAGCAACTTCTGCATCTTTAGCTCTGTTACTGTAGTCTTCTCCATCCCTTCTGGCTCTTATACACTTTCTACTTCTTCTTTGGTATTTCTTGAGATCTGAAGGGTGATATTTGATAGAGGTATATCATTTAGAGCTGTGTGTTCCAAGGTCTCTCTCTTTCTTTCTCTCTCTCTGCAGTGCGTGTACACGTGTGTGTGTATGCGTGTGTGTGTGTGCGTGTGTGTGTGTGTGTGCGTGTGTTTTCGGGTAATGTCTGGCTTTGGATTTCTCTATTTGTTCCATAATAGTGGCTTTCTTTGCAAGCAAGGCAGTATAAGTTGTATTTTATGTAGGAATAATGAATGAAATTTCAGTGACTACATATGAACATTTGTGTATTTCTTAGTACAGAGGGCTTATATAGCTAATACATAATGCTGCTAATATTTAGTAAATATTAAAATGTAAATATGCATACAGAGTCCCAAACTTAATGATGGTTTGATTTTATGATTGGGACTAACATGTTGGGTAAAAATAATTAATTAAATATTAAATTTAGATATCTCATGATAATGCAATGCCTTTTTTTGTAGTCCTGGCCACATTGAAACTCATAGCCTTTTGCATGAGATAATAAACACCAAATTTCTAATCTATGATGGGCTTATCAGTCTGTTAAAGTAAAAAAAAAACCCTTACCTATTTATCTATCTTTCCATCCATTCATGAATCATCTATCTATCTATCTATCTATCTATCTATCTATCTATCTATCTATCTATCTATCTATGATAAAGAGGTATGAATAAGTTGACCAGAGTTTTATCTGGTCACAGAGTGACTTTGCCACTCTGAGCCCCTGCCTTTTATAGCTGATATGCTCTGCACTCACAGTTGATCTCTATATGGCCTCCCCCAGCCTGCATATGATTCTTCCTTCTCCTCATGCTCCAGGACACATCTCACAGACCAGAAGTCATAGGCTTGCATCTGGCTTGCACATGTGTCCTGCTGGCCTTGCCTGAGGTTTAGAAAATTCCTTGAGCCAAGTTTCAACGCTGAACAATCCTGAGAATTCTCATAAATATCTAAATTTTCTTCTACCTTCTCTTGCAAAACCTCAGAGTGTCTGTGACTGTAGCACTTCCATACAGCCTGCATACCCTGGGGCTGAGTGAGAACTGGCCTATCAAATACACATGACACATTTGCTTGCTTTGACCTCCGGGGTCCCAGGGGGCTCTTTTTCCGTGGTCACTTTTCTCTGCTCAGGGCACGGGCAAGGCTGAGTGTGCGGCTCCTGTTTTGAGAGTACCCTTTCATCACCCTCAGGTATTTATTGAACATTTCACATTGTGCAGACTAAGAGGTGACTAGACAGTAGTGTTTCATTCACGTCTGAGAGCAACATGACCCTCTGCCTCTAGAATCCAGCCTGGGCATGAATAGATGGTTTCCTTCCAGGGAAAAGTTAATAGGTGGGATTGAAGCTAGGCTTGCAAATTCTCTTTGGCTGCCTCACCACAATATGGTCCTGAGCTAAAAAACAATCACAGACATGGAGTAATTTCTCTTTGAGGAAAAACAGAAATTAGAGCAACGATGGCCCAGCATGCCACGAAACACCTTCCCATGGATTTTCCTCTTTTGAAAGACAAGCCTGCCACTTGAACTTTGTCCAGACTTCTCTATTAGGCCAATGTATCTTTTTACTTTTAAAAGAATCCACACCATATATCTTTGTTGGCAAAACTGCACCACAGGCGTCCCTATTCTATTATCACAAAGCAGGATTATTTAAAATACTGCTGAGCAATTCATTAAAATGTTGCCACTGATATTTCTCTCCATTGCAGTTTAAATAACCCAGTACTCCATAGAGGCTATGTTCTAAATAAAAGAGAAACATGACTGAGAACATTGGACAAAAATATTAATACATGAGGAGTCAGATTGCTAAGGGATTCTACAGGGGACTGGCTGCCGGGACCAGTGTGCACAGAAATCCACGAGAACTGTGTTAAGGTTGATTCCCAGCGAGTGTGACATAAAGCCAACGAAATCTGGAGATTTCAGAAATGGGAGAGGGGCTCTGATGTGGTGGGGAGGTGGTCGCCTTTGTGGTCTCCAAGGAACTCTGAGAGGCAGATGAACACAGTGGCCAGAGGATTAGGACACAAAGACTAGTGGAAAACAAAGGAGGGACCATTGGTTAGAAGTAGGCCTGGTTTTAGGTTCCAGCTAAGTGGTACCAAAAATGCTAGCAAAGATACAACACCACAAAGGTGGTCGAAAATAAGTTTAAAAATAAAATATTATTATAATCACTGTTGATAACGAAGTGTGCCCTTTCAAAACGCTCGCTTGTGTGTGTGTGTGTGTGTGTGTGTGTGTGTGTGTGTTGTACAATATACCCATGCTGGTCCTTGTCTTCAAGCTATCTTATTCCCTGATGCTTATGCTAGGCTAGCTGATTTGTGAGCTTCCAGAGAGTTCCCTATCTGCACTTCCCACCTCAGCACAAGAGAGCTAGAATCACAGAGGTGAACTATTGCATCTGGCTTTACATGGGTTCTTGGAATTTGAACTCATGCCCTTATGCTTTTGTGACAAGCTTTTTAACCCGACGAGCCAACTCACCTGCCCCATTCTCATTTTCAACCGCACGGATACAACTTGTATGAAAAGTGATGTAATATAAGTTCTTAAGTTATGTAAAAGTACATGCATACCTTAAGTGAATTTAAACTTGAAGTAGGCTAAAGTGGATTTCAAAAAGAATAAAGACACAAGGAAGGTAATAATAATAATCTAAGCATAAGCACACCATTAAATTGCCAGACCTTCTCTTTCTGACCTTGCAAGCTAAGGTCAAAGAAGAAATCAAGCGCATAAGAATTATTTCTGAGTGTGTCTCCAGAGCGGTCTTGAAATCAGCTTGGGGATTAAAACATTTGAAACTTGGATTTTAGGTTTAAATTTTATTAGTGAGAGTTTTGATCTTTACTTTCAAGAAACATTTTTAATTTTTCTATTTAGATATTCTTTTAAGTTGTTAACCTATAGAAATCTGTTTTTTTAAATATTTTTGAATTTTAGCAATACAGCAATCCCCTATTTAGTATACACCAGGGTGTATTTATTCACTTATTTATAATCTCAAGACAGCAAAGAAATCTTCCCCACCCCCAAGGGGCCGCCAGAAAAATTCCTTCTATTCTGGAACTTGTTAGCATTGCAGAGGTCAATTACAGAAATGTCAATAATTGTTCATAATTGTGCCTTCTTGTGCAACTCAGGGATTTGGACAGTAACAGCAAGTCCTGTGTCTCCATCTTAGCTCACTGTAAAGTTTACAGCTTATTTTATCATTCAGTTTATGTGGCTAGAGACTGGAAGACTGAAAAACCTCCGCTAGCTTCTTCAAAGGAGAGAAAACTATCATTCAGTGTAACTATCATTCAGTTGTTAACCTGAGTCTAGATGTTCTAGACTCCAGACTACATCGACCTAGTAGGACCCGAGCAGGACAGTACTCAGGATTAAAAGGTGGAGTCAATTAAAAGAGACCCAAGAGCCAGCTGGAGCCAAACCCTGAACAATGGAGCCGCCAGCAGATTATATCTCATTAAATGAAGTAAGACTCTACCAGTTCATATTGAGAACAGATGGAGGGATACATTGGCAGGACAGGGCAGCTCGGCAATGCCTGCTGTAGAAACACCAGTGATGCACTCAGCCCCAAACACATGCTCCGGGAGGAGCATTGGATAGAAATGAGTCTACATTTTTTCAGGACCAATCACAATCAGACCCTTACTGTGCCCTCTGTGCCAACCTCCTGTCCAATCAAAAAACAACTTTAAATTCACTTTAACCAACCAGCATGGCACCACTGACTGCTCTGATTGTCAACACTGGTTATACCTAGAAATCGCCATCAGAGGGTAGTGTCTCGCAGTGCCAGTGTTCTGGCATGGAGGGGGGGGTAGAGTCCTGGGCAAGGGGGGGGGGGAACCAAAAGGCAGATATTTCAGGACAGAAACAATAGTGTAAAGATTCATTACTAGTCAAGGTCCTATCTCTATCCTACATGGATGCATAGTTTCAAAAGTGACTGCAGAACTGGAGGTTTGGAGTGAGTCCTGGTGAGTCACTCAGGCTGTTTCTGGGGACTACTAAATACTGTTCTGATGACATATTTGTGTGAATATCTTGTGGTGTTCTTTCCATTCCCACTCACAGGTCAGTGATTGAAGACTCCGCAAAGAGGCGTCAAAGTCGTCCTTGTCTTATTAGCAAGAACATGGCCACTGATGGAAGAGGTGGGTGAATGAGGGAAGGTAGAGTGACATCACTTTGTGCCTCCCCGTCACTTCTCTTCAACTGGCTTGGTTCTTACGCTCCTAAGTTTGGGCTCACCATGTTCCCCTTAAATCTTATAACATAGAACACCAGGGGGTGGGGTCCACCAGAAGCTTTATTTTTTTTTTTCCTTTGTCATAGGTAATGAGAGAACAGCTCTCTGGATTTTCATATCTGTGTCTTTTTAACCCGCACTATCCAACCCCCTCCAAAAGCACAGAAAAAACAAAACAAAACAAAACAAAACAACCCAAACCAAACCAAAACAATAAAACAACAACAAACCTCTCAAGTTAATCATTGTGAACTGTCACTAGGAAACTTGTGAATGGCTTCAGAGGCTGGGAGAGAAAGGGCTAAAAAGAGAGCTAACTTTATCAAGCACCTGCGTGGCCAGTAGCAGAAGCAATGGTTACGGTCATTCAGTTTCATTTGTATTAGAACTACTGGAGCAAGCAGAGACAGCAGGGAATGCCACAAAAAAAAAAAAAAAAAAAAAAAAGCACCAAAACCTTAAGTGTATTTAGAGTATAAAATATGACTCACCATTTAAAAAGAAGCATATGCACTGTGTTCTGGAAGAGACTTTTTTAGTCTGCTGACTGGCTTGTTATTTTCTATACCTGTTCCCAATTTGCATACCTTCCTTTGCTTCCATCTGTCTTGGGGAATTGTGTGGTTCTGTTGGCTGAGTTCTCCACTTCACCCCCCAGGCTGCCTTTCCAGACAACTGGCAACTTCACTGCTGGTGCAGTCTCCTGAAGCTCTCGTGGAACACACACTGGGATTTAAGACAGGCCATGCCACTACTGCCTGTAGCCATTTTCTGTTCATGCCTTATTTTCCCAACAGGACTTTAACCTTTGCTAAGCTGGGAGCTGCTGAAGGAGAGGACTGTCGTATGCTTCTGGATCTCTCTCAGCATCTCGTGTACGACTAAGGATAAGACTTTAGGTAACTAACTACAATTGGGCTAGAGATTTTCCATAAGTAATTGCAGCATTCTTGTTGGGAACCCCAAAACAAAATGATAATTACATCCTACGCAGGCTTCTAAAGTCACATAGCCTCTTTTTAAAATGCTATGACCTTTACTTTTGAGATAACAAGAACCCTTTTACTAAGTGGATTTCATACCCTTTTCTAAGTTATCACTTACATAACATCTGTAAGGTCTGAATATTTTAAGCAATGAAATTTCTCAACAGATAAAAGAAATTAGATAAACCATGAAGGTGGATAGAAATGGCATTGTCTTATGAACACAGGGGGAGATGTGTTTGAGTTCGGACAGGCATTTCTCAATCTCCTTTCTTCACGGAGCCCAAGAGCTGTTCCATGTCACGTGGTGTCCCATGCCTCTACCAAAAACAAGGCTACTATTAAGCTGAATGGACATTGTGGCATCAGGCACCCATACCCTCATGGTTTGATGAGTCATTTAGTCTCTGGTTGTCTGTCTAGCCAAAATGTTCTATGACCTTATATAGCATTGCTCTGTGAGAATTTTTTCTGAAGATGATTTGGATCCTTCTGTGAAGTTTCTTGTATGAGTGTTCCCCAACCTATTAAAAACCTCAGAGGAAATCCTGGCCTATCCTGGTGAGTAACCATGTCTGCTTCACCAAGTGTGGCTCCTACCACAACAGAAAAAAGGCAAAGGCTGGAGCTGGGAAGACAGCTCAGTGGGTAATTGACTTGCAGTGCAAGCACGAGCTTGGATCCCTAGAACCTATGTAAAAGGTCAGGCAGGTAACCCAAGTGGTGGGAAGCAAAGACAAGCAGCTCTCAGGACCTGATGGCCAAGAAGTCAAGCCAAATGGTGAGCTTCAGCTTTAGAGAAGGGACCTTGTCTCAGAAACTAAGGTGGAGAGCAAGTGAGGAAGACCCCCGACCTTTGATCCCCACAGGCCTGTCTCCCTTTCCCCCTGATCCCCACCTCCCCATCAAGAATAAAGAGGTTACCGTATATAATAGAGGGGTCTACATTGTACCAGGGATTGTAAGTATTGGTCATTACCATGACTTGCTTCAGTGCAGCAGGAATTAGCACAGCGTCTCTGACTTGTAACTGAATCTGACCCCGAGGTGGGCATGCAGAGAATCACGTGGCAATTTTCACATTGTATAAAACATGTTTGCAGCTTCTCCACATACAGGGCTGCTGCCAGGCATCTTCTCCCTGGTCTGTATAACTGACGAAGGAAGACAAGTAAGCTGTCACCAGGGAAACGGAGGCTACAGATGGAATACACACCTCCCTCTCTCAGAGAGAGAGAGAGAGAGAGAGAGAGAGAGAGAGCAGAGGAGGCATGCTTAACTCCAGAGAGAGCAGTATGTGAAGAGAGACATTTAGATGGCCAGCCCTCACCCTGGTCTTTTCAATTAAATATCTTGATATTTTCAAACAGTAGGCCAGTCAGAGGAGGGAATATTGCGGCTGTGCCTGCTACGGATGTCCACCTGATACACGACCTGTCTCCTTACCTCAATCAGAAACACCGTAAGGTTTCCCTGAGAGGACAGCTTCTGGGGGAAGGGAAGTTCGTTTCCGCTCGCTACCAGTAAATTCTCTTTTACATTGGTGTTTGTGTTGTCTATGCTTATAATTTCCATTATACTCCTTGATCATAATTAACTTTTCCAAAAAAAATCTACTGCTCCTAAATGTTGAAAGTAATGAATAACATTCAATTCACATTAAATTACATGCATTCTGTTTTATATATTTGATCTTACCATATATGAATAGCAGTAGTAGGGAAGCAATACTTATCATTAAACATATTGAAATGGAAACAGAGCATTTTTAACCCCGTGATGTTGTCTCAATGGAGTTAATCAAAGGACTCTAGGCATGAAAGCTTGCCTGAGCTTATTTTTGCCCTTAGTCTTCTTTGAAGCTATGCACAGCTTCCTCTTTTTCCTCTGTATTCACTTCCAGCCTCCTTTTTAAGTAGATGGCAATGAGAAAATAGTGACACCCTAGCGAGTCCTTAGGATGACAACCGCTCATCCTGCAGCTGTGTCCACCCTTCCTAGCACAGCAGCCGACGAAGCCATTCACCCTGCCCTAATCTTGTCACCTTTACTGAGAGAAGACATCGCTGCAAAGAGATACTGTTCTAATTTCTTTGGTACTGATCTAATATTTCTTCTTCTCCACTGGATCTTCCCGTTAACCTTCCAAGTACCATTGTCCATATAACTTACCAAAAATATTTTTTTTTGCTTTGTTTTTTTTTTACTGCTCCCAGATAGATTGCATTTTTTATTCCTTCTTATGATAAGAAACTATAATTATTAATCTTTATTCACTGCCTCTAACTTTTATTTTTGGTCTTTTTGCTTGTTATATATTTAGTCCGTACAGTTGTTCTTTTTATTTTTGTTGCTTATTTGTGTGTGTGTGTGTGTGTGTGTGTGTGTGTGTGTGTAAGTATGTGGAGGTGCTCATGTATCCTGATGGTTGTGAGAGTGTGAAGGTCAGAGAACAATTTGGAGAGTCATCTGTCTCCTTCCTCCAGTGGACTATGGAAATTGAACTCCGGGTGTGAGTCTTGGTAGTAGGCTATTTCACATGCTGAGCTATCTCAACAGCCCCTAGAATGATTCTTCATTAAAACAAAACATAGACTGAAAAAACAGGACCTTTTGAGTGGTCTCCTTCCCCTGATTTCTTGTTTCATTTTGGAAGATTCATATTGAAATACATCCTTGAATTTTTTTTCACATAAAAGCTTATGTATTACTATTCAAAAGGTCTTCATTTTGTTCTAATATGTACACTGATGGATCTATCACAGAATTTTAGGTTCAGATAACTTTCAATAATTTTGAAATGTGACCTTACTACTTTTGGCCATTCTTTCACTTTGATTTTTGTTGTTGTTGTTGTTATTTTATGTTATGTTGTTATGTTATTTTTTGTTTTTTTTTGTTTTTTTGAGAAAAGGTGCACGATACAACTCAGGAGGAGCTGTGGAAGTCGATATGCAGCCCAAGGCTGACCTTAAACTCAAGATCTCCCTGCCTGTAGCTGTGGCTCTGTTCACACGGCATCCCTTATTGGAAGAAGTGGGATGTTCTTCACATCATTAGCCGATATTATAGACTGTGAATCTAGATTATGTTCTACATTCTTTTCCCCTGCTCTTCAGGCTTGGCTGCTGGACTGTTGGCAGATCCTTGGTATCTGAACCCTTGCTTTTGTCCCTAAGTCTGAGACTTTTTTCTACTATATAGCATCTTTGTTTTTGTTTTTATTCCTCCTCCTGTCCTGCTCGATTTCTCTAATCTCCGTGTCAAATACTGCTACTCTTTATGTCATCTACTTTCTCGCAGATTTTGAACTGCTTCGTTGTTCCTACCCTGAGAGGCTGCCTTGATTTACCTTTATTCTCACCACCTTTGCCAGTGAATAATTTACTAGGAAGCTCATTCATTATCATTGAGCCTCAACAAAGTTTGCTTAGATAAATCTCCTTGTGCTCACCTTTACCTCTTAGAAAAGATTTCTTTATTTTATATGCATGTGTGTGTGTGTGTCTGTCTTTCTGTCTGCCTGTCTGCCTGAGTTTATGTGTACCAATGCAGGTTCCCTCTAGAGGCCAGAGGGTTTGATCTGGAGTTACTGGTGATTGTGAGCCACCAGATGTGGTTGCTGGGACCTGAACCTGGGTCCCTACAAGAGAGCAAGTGCGTTTCACTGTTGAACTGGTTCTCCAGCCCCCTAGTCTCTCTCTCTAATAGGAATTCCCTTTATAATAAACACTTGTCCATCTGGACACAAATTCATGTATTTTAAAGAAGCAGTCATCTTTTGTTAGTGACTTTAGGGTTAGTTGTTTTATAAACCCTTTTTGATAGTGTTTGTTCACCTTTTATTGGTAATTCCTTGTGGTGCAGTCATATTTGGTCTGAGGGCTGTTGAGAATTTCAATTTCCTCTTACACCGAATTAATTAGACTTTTAATTATGCTTTATGTTTGCCATTGCATAAAATATGTACAATATAGAAATAATACAAATGTGGAAAATATATATTACTTAAAGATAATAACTTAACATTTTTGTGTATTTTTTATTTATCTTCTACATACACATACATTCATATATATACACAGTGCCTGTCTATCATTATTTCAAGATATAATGCCATGTGTTAGAAAACATACGCTCAGTTTTGCCACACTAGACTACCAGAAAAAGACTGAACTAAAAAAGTCAGAAAGATCAGGACACACTCCAAAGTTACTGTAAGTGTTGTGCAGGAAAGGGCACACAAAAGGAAACTGAGCCAAGACGGTGAGAATGACTTCCCCAGAGCACTGAAGTTACGTCTCAAGGAGAACTTCACAAACAGAGGAAGGGGAAAGATCGCTTCAGCCTGAAGCTGCAGAAAAAGTTCCAGGGACAGGAGGCAAAGAGTAGCTTTGAAGCAAGGGGAAAAGACCAGAGTGCTGTCTTGTGAGACTGAAGGTAAGAGTCGGGTCCTGGAGCTGGAGAGGCAGTTAGGAGGCCGTGTAGAAGCTGCAGCCTGCATTCAGGATTTCTTTCCTCAACTTTTTAAAAATTAAATCTATTTATTTATTCGCTTTACATTCCAAACACAGTCCCCTTCCTTCTCTCCTCCTGGCTCCACCCTCCCATCCCTTTCTCCTTTTCCTTCTCCCCTTCTCCTCAGAAAAGGGGAGCCTCCCACCCCTTAATACCCACCCCAGCACCTCCAGATACATCAGGACTAAACATGTCCTCTTTCACTGAGGCCAGTCAAGGCAGCCCCGCTAGAGGCAACTGATCTAAAAGCAGGCATCAGAGTCCATGTCAGAGGCAGCCCCTGCTCCATTTGCTAGGAGACCCACATGAGGACCAAACTGCCCATCAGTTATGTATGTGTCTGGGGGCCTAGGTGCATCCTGTGCATGCTGTTTGCTTGGTCCTTCAGTCCCTGTAAGCCCACACGGGCTCAGGCTAGTTGACTCTGTTGGTCTTGTGGCGTTCTTGTCCTCGCCGGGTCCTTCTATCCTTCTCCTCCTCCCCCACTCTTCCACATGATTCATGGATCTCTGCCTAATGTTTGGCTGTGGGCCTCAGCATCTGTTTGGATCCGCTGCTGGGTGGAGCCTCTCAGAGGACAGTTTATGCTAGGCTTCTCTCATCTCAGAAGCAGATCTGGACTTTGAGCAGGGAGCTTAACACACTTAAGCTTCAATTTCAAAGGAAGAAGACCTTGACTGCACTAGGGATCATCATTCAATCAATAGAGTGGACATTAGGACACAGGTTAGGGGATCACTAGTGTGGCAAAAATGGGAGTGAAGAGAAATACTTAAAGGGAAATGCAAGATGCCTCGCATCTTGGGAGTTCCTGGTTGGCTCAGCTTGATAGATGCACTGAATGCCAGGCATAGCATGCTCCTGGGAAACCATGAGGTGGGGGTTGAGCTCTGGGTTGAACACTTTGTATAGAGTCTGTGAGCTTGTGAAATGAAGACTATTATGGCTCTTTGTTTGTGTTAAGACTCGGAGGTGTGAACCAGACAGATGGTATAAATGAGAGAATCCTAGACCGGGAGTGGGAAGTGAAGCCGTGACTGAGAGAAAATCGTTCCCCACAGTGGCACCCGTTTCTAATGCATTCATTCATAGAGTAAGAGCATCTCTTTCCCATGCTGTGATAGGACTTCACATTGCTAAATATCTTAATCTTTTCTAAACTAGCAGATAAAATGTCTCTTTGGCTTGAATATACCCCCCCCCCCACACACATACACATACAATTCTTGATAATGTCAAGATAATTATATATATATTCAACCTGATTACCTCATCTTTGAATCACTGACCTGAGTTGTTCTGAACAGGGAAGCATCATATTCCAGGACCAGCCTAGCAATAGGGTTATTTGATCACTGCCATCTGGCCTTCTCTGAGGTGTTTTCCACCTCATGACTGTTTCTCAGTGTGGCAGTGATTTCCTGCCTCACCTTGGGGCCACCAGCGTAGGCTCAGACTGACCTATCACGTTCTATGTTCTTATCTTCTCCTGGAGTCTTTATGCTTTTAACATTTTCCTCCTCCCAACGCAGGAGACCTTTTTGGTGACCTTTTTGCTACATTGCAGTGAAGACCTGTCCGCTTCATTATAAATTCTTAGATACTTACCTTGAGCACACTTCTGTATAATCAAAGGTGGTCTCAGGCGGGGCATGTGGGGCATGCATGAACTTGTTCCCATAATTCCCGTGCTCACCACTGTTATGAGTAGTTCTATTTGCCATCAAGATGTGTGCTTAAGTAATTTAAAGGCATTCTTGGAGGCTACCGCTAGGGGGAGCATGAGACATATTGTTTTGCTTAAGAAGGCCAGAATGGAGGACTGACAGGCTAGGGTATAGAAAACACTAAACATTTAGAAGGCAGTTGGTGGGGGTGTGCCCTGCCTCTTGGACTGAGTGTGTATTCCTTGGCAGGATCTGGACAGGGCACACATTCGAGGCCAAGGAGGTAGAAGGAAGTAGAACAACACTCCCTGACCATCTGGGGATGGTGGGGGGAGTTGTCTCCTTGAGATTCCTACACACACACTGAATGCAGGGTTGGTGCATGCCACCTGACTTGTGCTTTGACATGTATGTACAGTGATGCGTGGATACCCCATATGCCATAGAACATCTTTGAAGATGTGCCAGGAAGTAGTTAATAATTAATGACAGACGATAACCCCCAAACACAAATTCACACACTCTGGTATCGGAGATTTTAAGTAATCAAACCACTATTCTAAATACAATGGTGAAACATAGAAAAAAAAAGAAAAGAGAATACAGAAAAAGAAAACAAAAAAGTTAAAATGCCTGGGCTTACACTTTTGAATCTTGTTTAGAACTTAATAATATTCCCATTTCCCTTTGTATTACTTCAGCGACATCTCCTTCTTATCTTTCGTCTTTTGATGTCTTTCATTTCTGGCTGTATTTGAAGACAAGTTCAAATCCATTCCTCAGACTAAAGAGAATTTTGGTCTGACCTTGTTCTTTCACTATGAGCCTTGCCCTTACACTCTCCCCATGTGTAAACAGACTACTTGAATGCTGCTTACACATTTCATGTTTTTGCCAACTCTGGATTTAAACTGCCAGTCTTTAGGGCCTGCTGATGTCATTCTATGAAGTGTTTTGGACAAAGATTTTCAAAGGGACCTTTAATTCCAACTTCCCATATATACAGTTCCCTTTCACATAATGATGATTCGTGTGTGTTATTACAGAAATATTTTATACATTTAGAAAAATGTCTCTGTGTTTTTTCTTCTTGCATAAGGGCGCCATGTACACACACTTTGTTTTGTATGTACACCGTATATTGGTGACCTTTTATACAAGGAAGTTCCTGTTTTTTTTTTTTTTTGGATGTACAAGTTGTTCTGCATATTGAGCCAACAAAATATGTAGCCAGTGTGTGTCTAATGGACATTTGATTGTCTCTGACATTTGCTGCAATGAATAAAGTTGTACATATGCCACTCAATATGTGTGTGATCATAATCACAGTGTAAAACTAGAACGGCAAAGTCATTTCAGTATTTATTGCCAAATTGGCATTATTCCTTCAGGAAGGAATGTGTGCAAATGTTTCTCCATCATTCAACCTTTTTGCCTAGTTTAACAGGTAGGTTAGAGTAATTCAATATCTCCCTTTTGGGATGAGCACCTTTTCTTGAGGGCTTGTGCTTTTTTTTTTTTAAATTAAAAAAAAAACATTTATTATTCCTATTATTAATTGTGTATTTAGATGTTTTGTCCGAGTTATGCCTGTGAATCACGATCATGCCTGAGAGCTGCCACCATGTGGGTGCTGGAAATTGAACCCGGAACTTTCTGGAATTTTCTTCTTTTCTGGAAGAGCAGCCAATGCTCTTAACTGATGCGTCTTCTCTCCAGCCCAGGATTTGTGCTCTTTAAGCCTCTCAAGACTGTTTTACAAATATTAATCAGGGTCTTGGAGAGATGGCTCAGAGGTCAAGAGCATGGCAGAGATTTCCAGCACCCACATGGTGGTTCACAACCCTTGACTCCAGTTCTAAGGGTTCCAATATCTTTTTATCTTCATGGTCACTGAAGACACATATGGTGCACAGACATACATACAGACAAAACATCCAAACACATTAAGCAAATAAATAACAAGATTCAAAAATAAAAACTGTTAACCAGGTCACGTGACACTCACTTGTCATTTCTAAGTACTCCTCCCTGCCCTGGAGTCCAGCTCTCACTACTGAGAGTCCTGTCCTCTAGGCCTATCCCATTTGTCACCTTGTCTTCTTTTTTCCACTTAGAATTCCAGCCTTACTGAGTGTCCCCTCTGTTCCTAAAACACCATGTTGCACTTTGCCCATCTCTAGTACCAGGACCCTGCACCCTAGGGAGCATAGGCTAACAAACTGTTCTGTCTCAGGTGTCTAGGCGAGCTCAAATGAAGTCCCTGTGGTTTTTCTTCGTAAGTTTTATCATTTCCAGCATATTTTGGCTCTTAGTACATTTCTGTTTACATACACACACACACACACACACACACACACACACACACACACAAACAACAGTTTCTAATTAAAATTTTAGCTGCCAAGTAAAATTTTCTACCTACTTTTATCCTTCTGTTGCTGTCCATGAATTTTCTTTTTCCTTTCATATTTAAAAAACAGTATTATAGAAATAAAAATCCTCCAGAATCCATGTGATTCATATGTGGAAGTTCAAAGAAGGTGTGCCTTTTTGCAGTGGGTCTTATTAAAGACAAGATCAAAGTTTTAAGGCATTATATAGTTGAACGTTCCTTTGAATGGGAGTGGAAAAGAATGGGCTTGTTTAATTAGGAATCGTTAGTGTTCGGCGACATAAACCAATTTCTCTTAATGACGAACATCTGCTGTTGTTGTTATTTGGCTCTATGTAAACCTCATGTCCATACCATGCTTTGTGTTGTCCATGACAGAGAAAGTGATGGCCATGGACATCAGTAGGTATGGTTACTGACCTCTGTTTGGGTAATAACTAGAAAGGACTGCGATATTTTCTTGTCAGCAAAGCAAAGGCTTCAGCCCAGTCTGATCCTAAGCTCTCTACTCCTTCTGCCATTCTTTAATTCAAACCATTTTTTTTCTATTAAGATTTACTAACATATTAACATCTAGCGGTAGAAATATTTTCTGAGAGTTCAGTCTTTCTTTCTTTTCCCAAGTGATTCCTGCTATGTTTGAATATTAACATCCCTCTGAAAAAATTTATGTTGAAACTTATTTACAGTGGGTCTTTTATGAGGTTAATGTGCTGTGAGGGCTGAGCAATCTTCTCAACATGCTGAAGGGCACTAGCTAAGGTGCTTTCTACTCTTTGTATGTCACATGAAAATGCTGTTGTTGGAAGATAGACTTGACAAAGCAGCCGTCATCAGACACTGCACCTGCTAGCTAAGGCCTTGCCCTTGAGATTGCCAACTCCAGAGCATAGAGAAATCTCTGCCTCTTCTTCATAAAAATTCTGCTCAGCTATATCATATATATCTCACATCAGCATATACAGTTCAAGAGTTCTACCCTGACTCTTGGGCAAAATGATAGGTAGTGACAGTGATATTTTTCATGTAGTATATGCTGAGGGATGTCTTCCATGAGCCCTGAGCCATGCACTACTTGAACATTTTTGATCCTTGCATGATTCCTGTTGTACAATGACCTTGACATTCTCCATTAATTCCACTGGGTGGAGAAACCCAAGAAATCAACCCTAGTAACTGTGGAGATGTGATTCAGTGGCCTAAGAAATTCAGCTCCTCTCTGTTTTTCTCCATCATGGTGGTCCTCACTTCAAGGCTGTGACTACAGAATGGTCTGGGAAATGGTGATATGATGTGTTTAAGTGAGCCAAGGTAAACTAAAATTTGGCCTGATTTTTCACCGAACATATTCATTTATTTTCTGAGCACTGTGCACAAGAAGTTTCCAATGCACTTGACAGAAACAAGACACTGACTCCAAAGCTGGGCATCCATTGACTGTTTCTATTTAGTTTGATTTCAAGGTTGATCATTGTTGATTGAGTGTTGGGTAAATGTGAGGGGATTTACTTCATTTTGTCTGCCAACTCTATCAAATTTAGTTTGAGCTGACCTGGACTTTTATTATAAATTAATTCAACCAGTGTTTAAAAATATTGTCATGAGACTGTCTCTATATCCCATGTATCAAGTAAAGTAAAATAGGATGTAACTAGTATATAAACTATGACTATTGGTCTTAACCATATACACATACAGATAAGTGTAAGAAGAAACACAGGAAAACAGATGTTAAAATGAAAAAAAATTAAAAATTAACATCTATTTAAAGAAACGATATATATGGATGATGAGGGGTTCAGAGGAGACTGATGGTCCAGGAAAGATGGGGTTCAGGAATATGGAGAAAAAAAGCCAGAGATGTCAGAGTAGCTTTGTCAACAGAGCTATCTGAGTTTCCACAGCAAGTACCAACATAAAGGGGGGATCATGAAGCACCCTGGGCCATCATACCTGTCAGTAGAAATGAGGTAAAGACAGAGATAAGAAATCTATCCACATGGCAGCAGATCCTGTTCTGAGATGTAGCAAATGATGATTTTTTTTTATCAGTTATGCTTAGCAATTAAGAAAGAAAGCAAGTGTTATACTACTTTGGGTTTTCCGTCACCAAACAAATCAGGACTAGAAAGATTTTGAGGTTTAAATAGACCAGTTTTGTTTCTGAGGAATGGCGACATATATAGAATCTATAAAATACTGGCCTTCATTGTTTTACTATTTCTGAATCATGCTGCTTTTTTTTTTCTAGTGCATTTCTCCAAAATTCACATATGTGGTATTGAACAGCTTCTTGGGACTCTAAACGAGAGAGTGCTCTAAGTGGGCAGTGGCATCTTGACACACACTGTGGGCAGAGGACAGGCTAGGCCAGTCATAATTGTGGTGGTCTGGGAGACACAGCCTGTCTCCTGTGGGAGGGCCATGCTATCACTTAGAAGTGGCTGTTCTCCAGAAGGCCACCAATGTCACAGCTTGGAGTTGACCAATACTTTCTAGGCCACTCAGGAGTGTGATGCTTCTCTGAATTCCAGGCCACTGGTGCTGTCTGGGGCTCCTGCAGTCTTACATGAAGCATTCTATAGAGATTTCCCCCCCAGTAAGTGGTTGTAGACTTACTATTGCATTTGATATCACGCTATGAGCACCTGCTCATTCCATAGGATGATATGCTTTTAATATTTCTTACAGTTGCCTTTGAGGAATTAAAGAGCTAGGATAAATTGCATAATTATACATATGCATGTAGTTTTTCTATATAAAATCAAACTCAAGTGTAACGCACCTTTCATTCCGTAATTGGAATCTTCCATTATGAATCTTCTTGTGACCTGAAAATTTAACACCAGAATCTTTTACATTTTAGAAGTAGGTAGACCAGAACTCCTAGAATATTTTTCTGGTATCTGTCCGGATCACAAGCAGTAAATAGATCGACAGGCTATGGCACTCTGCAGAATAAAGACAGGTTCAGTTCCTAGTCCTCTCAACGATGTACAGTACCCTAGAGCCATGTCTATAGAAGCCATGTCTAAAGAAATGGACATGCTAAACCGGGGTGTTTCCTTCCAAGAATGTGGTTCTTTCCATTTGCGGTTTCTTTTAAACGTGTAATACTTTACTTCCCCAGGTTTAGCAGGAGGAAAATAAAGATGGATACATGTAATTAAAATAAAACTAGAGTCATAGGAGACTGTTTATAGAACAGTAAAATGTTTTTGCAGCAAAAAAAAAAAAAAAGAAAAAAGAAAAAACCAAACCAGAAAAAGGTCTGAAAATCTCAGCCCTCACAGAAGAAGCCATTTTTTTTTTTTTTTAAAATTCAGTATAACTTACTTAGTGCCAAATCTGCTTCACTCTTGGTAACAGAGTTTTTCTAAGGCAGAGATGATTGGCTGTGTGGTCAACATGAAGGTGGGCTACCTCTCTGGTCCATCTTGTATTAACCACACCTGTTAGACTCTGACATGTAGAGATAGCTTTATTTCTCTCTGTAGACTTTGGAGATTAGAATGGTTCCCAGAGGAGGCCACTGACAGCCCAAGCCAGGAGTCCAAAAATTTATTTCTCAGTGGTAGGACACTGAAATTCCTGACCAGAAATGTGAGTGTGTTTTACAAACTAAACAAAAATAGTTGCCACCTTCTGCCCATGCTACCACCTACCCACATTTTGAGCTACTTAATACCAAATCCAAAAAATGAGTTAAAGAGAACTTGAAAAAAAAATAAAAAGGTCAATTGGAATGCCACATTTTATCACAGCACAGGCAGAATATCAGTCTGTTTTCCACAAATGCTTTCATCCAAGAGCGTAAGCCAAATAAAAGCCCATTCTTCTGGATAGTATTTGTTTTTTATCATCAGCTAATTGAGTGACTTCAAAACTTGCAAGGACCACCCAAGCTTGTTTGGCATTTTCCAGTCATGTGTTAAAGTGTCTGTACAGTTCCTCCTCTTCTTATTCTTGACCTGCACTCCACACTGCCCTGAGCGTTTTCTTGATTTCCTCTTCTAAGAGTAAATCATTACTTCCATGGTTGACTCCCTGGGTCCTTTGAAGCACTCTTTCTGAGTAGCAGCCTGCTCCCTTGGGTTACCTGTTTCTCCACTTCAAAATACAGCCCAGAACTGAGGTCATTCTCAATTCTGAATGAGCTTTAGCAAGGCTATGTGGAGCCCTAACAAGTGGCAACATTTGGTGACACCCAGATATTTCCATCATGACCCCCACATGTCTACTCAAATTTATAGGAATGCTTTTCCTTCAATTCCAGGATGAGTCAGAGATAGTGATAGTTTGAGCTGGAAAAAATCAATCTCCTGGGAGACTTGGCAAGAGAGGTTTGCTTTCAAAGCAAGCTCTTCATGGAAAAAGTTTTTTTTTTTTTTTTCAAGGCTACTGAATCTATTAATTATGCAATACAGCTTTGGATTGGCCAGTGCTACCCAAATGTGTTAGCCTCAATCGGCCTGCCAATGTGTGACTTTTGGAAGTACTCTCCACGCTCTCTGTTTTTCTCATTGGGCATACTGAAACACACACACACAGCCACTCTGTTGCTTTCTCAACTACAAGACGTTTAAATATCAGTTAAACTTAGTGTTAGATTTCCCCACTTTCCACAGGCATGACTGGCTTTCCATTGCTGAAAGAAAATGCAAATGTGATCTTCTGTCCTCTGACTTTTTGAAAAGTAAGTGCTGCCCAGTCCCCTCCATTCTTCAGTGCCAGTTAAGGGCAGCTAAGAGCTATATGGCCAACTCACACCAGCGAAGGCAAAGCTAGCACCACACATGTATGCACAGTTTGGGGATGGGCATAAAAGCACTCTGTAAACCCCTCGTAAGTCAGGCTGACCACACTGGGCTTCGATATCGTGTGGGTCTTTGGTAGTCTCATTTTGCGAACTTTGCTTTTCCAGGTGTGACATTCACAATTAGTTTCTATTAATAAAGTTTTGTATTAATCATCTCTCATTGAATGCTATCTTTTACAATAATTTAAGGGGATGATTCATGAATCCATAATTACTTAGATTATATTGTACTTGATTTTACTGTGGTGAAAAATACGGCTTTTTTTCATGACCTTAAAAAGTATTTAATTAACAAGGACTCCTATACATGAGGCTCAAGGAACATCTCAAAAGAGGAGGCAGGAAGATGTTAGGTTCAGAAGGTCAAGATGTCTCTTGCAAGATTATGTCCTCTACACATGATAGGGACATTTCATTGTAACACTTTAACAGTATGGTTGCCTGAACAAGACTCGAACAAGACTAACAGCAGTTGACATGCCAGAGTGGATGGACAAAATCTCACAAGGCAACTAATGGCAGCCAAGATGAGGATCATCAGTCTTCCCCAGGGATGATCCCCTTAATTGATCATCTAATACCAAGTGGTCAGTCCAAAATCACACATATGTTAGCCGAACTAAGTGGATTCATTGGATTGCATTTATATATTTATGTATACATGTTATGTAATAATTAGGCAAAGAGAAGTTGGAGAAAGGAAGAAGAGAGAAAGGGGAGGAACGCTGTAAATACAGTACTCATGTATGAATTCTCAAGTTATTTAAGAAAGAAAAAGAAAGAAAGCTTTGTGGTATTGCAGTGACCTGGAAGTCCTTTGAGAAAATTTTCTCCCATTTCACTTTTTACTTCTTCTGATCTTAGTACTTCTGTTTCAAAAATATTGAAGCAGTTGTAATTCCTCAAATATCTCACCTTGGTTATTACTTAGATGCCTTGAAACAGTGTGCTGGAAATACTTCTCCATTTTTAGTGCTGGGTAAATTCTCACATCCTTTCAGTTTGTTTAAGTACCAACACTCCTTTAAGTCTTTCTGGTATGTTGAATCTTTTTATTTCACTGCACACATTATTTTGTATTAGAAATAAATGTTAGTTATCTCTTTAGATTTCTAACTTCTTTAGATTGAAAAGTAATTTGGTAGAATTTATACAAATTTCTAAATATGTGTCAAATTCAATATGGACGATTTTTTAAATGTCTTAAGTGTAGAGGAAGGACTCAGGAGCTAAACTCTAAGTCATATCTCCTAGATGGTGACATATTTAGATGACATAGTTCGAACTGAAGGGAAATGAAACACCTAGGCACACATTTAGAACATTATGCCTTTATCCATATCAAGCCTCATATCAAGTATTAGTAGTTTTACATAATATTTATGAATGGTTCTTACAAGATACTTATTATCTGAGCTTTTGATTTGTAATAAGTAACTTATTAATTGAGTAACCACTTTAATTTGTGTGTGTGTGTGATGTGTGTATGTTTAGATGTATGTAGGTATGCAGATTTGGGTGTGTATGACTGTATGCGTGTGTGTGTTTGTGTGTGTGTGTGTGATGGGGGTCAGAGGACAACCTTGGTAGTCTCCTTTCACTTTTTTTTTTCTTTTTGAGACAAGGTCTCTTTGCAGTTTTTGTTGGTTGCTGCTGTATACAGCCAGGCTAGGTCTCCTGTGAGTTTCCAGGGTCTTTTCTTTCCCTCTCCCATCTTGACATAGGAGCACTGAAATTATAGACATACTTCCCATAACTGGATGTACTTGATTCTTGGGGATTTGAACTCAGGTCCTCAGGTTTGCCCAACATATACCTTACCCGCTGAGCAAATCTCTCCAGCCTTGACTAGTAACTTTTCTTTAAAAATTTCCACGAAACAATGTTTGAATACAGTTACTTGGCTGATTGGAGCATCCTTGTTTATAGTTTAAAATTGTTCTTTTATTATTTCAGTTTTCGAGCAGCTACTTTTTTCTGATTCTTGCCTTGGGTCTTTGAAGTTGAGCTTTTCTATGCTCAAAGGTGTTGAAGTTTGTTCTCATTCTCTATGGCTTATCATCAGCATCATGGTCTGCAGAGCTGTGTAAAATTGTTAAAACATCATCTGGTTCCTTTTTTTTTTGTCCTAAATAACAGAGCAAACAGAGGAACAGGGATATGTTTTGTAAAATCCATGCAGCTGGTTGGTGGCAGAGCCAAATCCAAATCCAACTCGTCTCTGACTTACTCCCAACCCAGTGCCCTTTCCACTGCCTTTTCCCTCCTGGACCTCTCCTCCCTCCAAGACTCCTTCAGAGAAATCAGTCCTCTTCAGATCAGCAGCTGCCTTCCTGTTTCTTCTCTGCTCCTGGGTATTTAGGGAAGATTGCTGGACCGTGTTAAACATTCTCTTCCTTAGGCTGGTCTAGGTTTCATCTTTCATATACCCTTCCTAAAAGTTGAAATGCTACTTTATTTTAAAATTCCTGTTAATGGATAGAGTTTTGCTTTCCTTTATTTGACCTTGTGGGTTTTCCATGTTCATACTATGCCTATTTAGGTCACTTAAAAAAATTTACTTGTAGAATTAAAGTGTGTAATTCCCCTTCATGTTCTTTTTGTCTTATTATATGTAATAGAAAATGATCATAATTTTTAGTTAGCACATTTTACCTCCTTATAAGACATTATAGATTACTGTGGTTGAACATTAATATTCTTTGCTTAAAAGAGTGCTTCTTTAATAAAATTCTTGAGCATTATGGTCAGGGGGCTCTTGATTTAAGGCAGCTTTATTTGATTGTCCTCTGTCTGTTAAGCCTTTGCTTGAAGACATCCAAAGACTGAAAGGGATTTCAGTATTTCCCATGAAATTTCAGCTGCTCCTGGACTTATTAACTTTTAGAATCATCTTTCATCTAGTTGAATCAATCTTTCTCAGTCATATAGTTCCAATCTCAGGACCATGAAAAACAAGTCAAGTTCTGCTTTTAGCCAGCTGGTCATGTACTTGAGACAGCTTTCATTTCCCCCATGCCTATTCTTCCTCAGGCTAAACAGCTCCATTTCCTTTAACCCATACTTGAAGAACTCGATTTTACATTCTCTCCCCATTTTGATTCTTTCCCCAAAGTGTGTTCACTAAATGCCCAGACATAGTTGTAGTTCCCCAGACATATTCTGTCCAGAGGCAGAACTGTCCCCTTATTCCAGATCCATGCATTTTTAGTGATCTTGCTAGGCACCTTAATAATAACTCACAATAGGTTGTTTATTATGAGTTGTATGTGTGCTCCCTAAACAATGTTTAATCCTAACAGCCAGTACCTCAAAACATAAACTTATTCAGAAATAGGTTCGTTATAAAGGTAGCGAGGCCCTAATACAATAATTCTGCTCACTTATGAAAAGAGGAAATTAAGATACACAGAAAGCCATGAACAAGGAGAAGATGACCACATGACTGGAATGATTCATCTGTCAGCTAAGGAATGCTAGCAAATGTTAGCAAATAGCAAAAGCTATGAGCAACATGGAAGAGTCACAGCAGTTAAAACATAGCCTTGCATTTGATACTGTTGGGAACAAGTGTAAGAAACTGCCATTTCATTTTCAGACTCCAATTAATCATAGGGAGAAACTAACTTCAGGGTCCAAGGCCCTCGGGGAGCTGGAGATTTCCCAATTGCTGAACAGCTTCTGTTGTAAGGAAACAGTTGTCTGAATCTAGCCACCTCAGGGACAACTTGTAAGGAGACAGTTGTCTGAGTCCAGACATCTCAAGGACAACTTTTTCATCTTGGCAGAGTCAAATTAAGTTCATGTTCCCAAGCCCAGGAACCTACTCCTATCCTGGTTGATGGAAACTGCTGTGCTTAAATCCTTGTGTCAAAATATGACTGGACAATGCTACAACCCACCCTGCTCCCTCTTGCTTTATGGTTTCACCCTTCAAATATACTGTACAATGTCACTTCAGGGTCACAGTTCAGCTCCTGACTCTGTTTTGCAGCACTGATCCATCAATGGTGGCTTTATTAGCATAATTTTTTTGGCATCTGCATTGAACTGATGTTTGAGTTATGCTGGATTTAAACAGACCCCACAACAGATATCTTGATTTTAGACATTTACCAGAACTATGAGATAATAAATCTTTGTTCTTTGCAGCCACCTAGTTTTTGGTAGCTTGTGATGAAACACCCCTCCTCTTTTTTCACCAAAAATCCAGTTTGTGCATTCATACTCAGTAGTCTTTATTTTCCCTGTATCATAACAATGGTCCAGTTCTCCCAGCTTACATGAAAAGACTTCTTTTCTCCTAAGTATTGTTTTTGTTTCACTTGGCTCATTTCTGAAGCCAGTTGAAGTCTCTCAAGCCCTGCCTCTACCATGTAGGCATTTGCCATTTGTCACAATCAGCATCGTCTGTTGAGAATTCTGACGGGTTACAGTGGTTGGAGGGATGAGGTGGATACTTCGAGAACTATCTCTCAGTCAATACTATTTTTTTTTTCCTCACAAATGTTCAGCCACTTTACAGCCAACTAACTACGGAATCCAATTTATTATTCTTCCACCAATACAGAACAAAACACTGTAAATCTGTATAACATCTTTCTGCGTCAATTATATGATGTATTCATAGTATCCGTTCTCGCTAGCTTATTAATAGAATTCAAACTTATTTTATTTAACAATGATCTGTTTCTTATTAAGAGCATTTTTTCAGATTACCAATCAAAACTTTTTAAATAACTCACTTGATAATCTTCCCCCAAACACATCAAATCTTCTGATTTATAACTCAAACAATCTGTCTTTGGTCTTTGGGAATATGAACCACAGTGGCCTATCTTTTGTTGTGTTCTCTGGCTCCCCAAAGATCTGTTTCAAAGAACTCTCTTTTCACCTCCAAAATATTCACATTTCTCTTTCCAGACTGTGAGACTTAAGGTTTTTTTTTTTTTTTTTTTTGAGTCCTTCTTCCAATTCCTGTCCTTATCTTGGGCTTTGTTTTTGTCTTATCATTATTTCTTCTGACCTTTCCAAGCTGAAGATTGTTCTTGATAGAAAAGATGAAAGAACAAGTTAAACTACACACCAATGCACACGTAAACATCTGATAGTAACGTCATCTTAACCTTCTGACATTGTGAACTGATAGAACCTTTCCGAACAGACTCCACTCAGGGAATGGGCACCTGCTATCATCACACATGCTTTCTGCTTAACCTTTTACTTGACATGAAGGTCAGCAACTGAATGTTTATTTCAATATCCCTTGCCAAGGAAAAAAAGTTGGTGATTGATAAAATTTCAGAATGTTCTAGAAGCATCAGTTACATCTTATTAGATGGCTCTAGAAGATGGCAGAATGTAACTCAACATTGACATATAAGTTGTACATGATGTCATAATATAATAATATAATATGTTAAAATAATATAATATGTTATAAATAATATAATATGTTAAAACACCAGGGGTTTAATGGTTTAAAAGAATCATATTGTTTTGACTAAGGAAATCAAGTTAAAAATAGAATCCTTGGTAATATTAAGGCACTTGTAAAAGGTACTTGTAAAAGGACTGAGGAATAAATTATGCTTGCCGTAGTTTGGAAAGTCTTGGTCAGGCTAGTGTGTTAACTGTAGATACATCTATAGTAGGTTAAGAGCCCTGGAAGAGTCCTCTGTGGGACTGTATTCTTCCTGGAAATGTAGCAGCAGCCAAGTAGGTAAGGCACTCCCACATGTGGTGTTGGTGTTAGGGAACGGAGAGCACATCATGTTTCAGTTCAGTTTGATAAATATTTATTAGGGAGCTGCTTCACAACAAATGCTGTGTGGCAACCAGGGAAGGTAATATACAACTAGGCACTGGGCTCGGTGTAGGGTCAGGGACCCTCTAAAGAAATCTCAGAAGAATAAGGCAAGAACAAAGATCTTTCGGTGAAGCTAGGAATTCCTAATTTCTCAGGAAATTTCAGAATAGGTGCTTTGGAGGTAGTCAGCATGAGGTACCTCAGGGGCAAAGCTGAATTATGAGAATATAGTAAGAATTATATCCCATGATAAGGCATGGACAGAGAAGCTTATCAGATAACATCTCTGTTAGGTGTACAGGGATGCAATTTAGACAGTTGGCACTCAGGGTCAACGTTTTGTTAATCTTGTACTGAACTATATTGATAGAGCAGTAGATAAATACTAACAATTCAAAACTGGCCCAATTGCCTGGAACTGTAGTTCACAAGGAGTGTCAAAAAGATAAGCAGGATCGAGTTTCTGCACTCCTTAATCTGGAAACTGGGTGAAGATTAAGCCTGATGACGTTTTTGTCTAAAGTTACCATTGATTACTTTTTGCACTGTTTTCCTTAGGTCTATCAGCACTAAATGGCGGACTAGATCGTCAGAAGTTATTCACCAGAGTTTCACATTGCACAAATCTTGCCAGAGAGACTCTAGGACCAGAGAGTTGAGCAGGATAAACATTTGACCTTTGGAAAATTCTGGAAGATGACAATCTTGAGAAAGTTGACCTCAAATTGTGCCCATCTAGTACTTGATCCCATATTATTTTCCCTTCTAGCACCCTTTCCTAATTAGGAAGGTCTCCTGGCCTGGACCAGGTCTTAAACATTAAGTAACTTATCTTGTCACAAACATGGCTAAAAGCATGTTTATGAACTGTTCTTTCATGTAGACCATCGTTTGGATAGCTAGCATCATTTTCCTCTGAAGGATTACTTGAGACCAACAATAAACAAAATTACACTTCATCTAGTGTTGAGCTTTCTAGATCCTCTTTCAAGGATCTAGAGAGATGAGTTTATTTTTGCACAAGCCCTGAGTAGCGAGAGTGACTTATGTCATTTTCTTGCCAGTGTCTCTAACAGACTTTTTAAAGCAATCTCATGTTCTTGTCAGAAATGCACTCCACATTTTCATGAGGATGAAACTGCTTTGCTGACTGTCTTTTACGATTTTGCTCAAGTTAATATACAATCAACATGCCTTTAACAGCCTCTTATAGAGTGAGTGAGAGATCTGAAGCCAGTTCAGAGCACATTATTCTCTGCTGTAAACGTGTAGTGAGTGTTTATCCTTTCACAAAATTTAACACTTTTAAAGAAACTTAATGAGGACATTATCACTTGTTCAAAGTAAAATCCCTGAGAGAGTTCTTCTGTTTCTTCCTTCCTCTCTCTTGTTGATTCACCAGCAGCCATGAACCACTAGAGTAAACCATTCAGTTAGGCTAAGTATAGTATCCTGATGTCATCGGATTTCCACCTGAGAGGAACTGTTAGCCCTATAAAAATAACTATGAAAATTAATTTCTGAGAAATATTGTTTTTTTTTGTTTGTTTATCAGTGATGAGGCTCTCTCTCATTGGCTTCTTTCTGTAACCTTAGCGTGAATGTGCATAACAAACTCCTGAGCTGATGATCAGAGGATGTTGCCAATGAAATAGAATGAGTCTCCTTTAATTCACAGAACGTTCTGCCATCCCCTGGGACCTTCTGGGCAAATAACTCTGTATTGTGTCTCTGAAGTGCATTCCCCAGGCAGCCTTCATGACCTTCTTAACCACAGAACCTTAACCCTGAAGTATCTCTTCCTTTTCTTTCTTCAGAGGTCAAAGTCAACGCAATTCTCCAGCTCAGAATTTCTCTGGCTGTAGGCCAAGATTTATTCTTTAAAGATGACCTATTGATTCTTATACAACAGTCGGGCTCTTTTTTCCGTCTATAATGAACACATGACTTTTTCTCCTTGAGGACTTAGTCTTTGCCATGTCTTCTGCTCTATGTATTGTCCTCTGATTCTCTCTGGATGTTTCTTTCATGAACTGTGCCCCCATCTATATAATTCTCCAATTGTCCTTTCCTTTCTTTACAACCTCTAATGGGGACTATTTCTCACTTATACAGAAAGAAAAAAAAAAAGAAACTGAGGCTAAAAAGGACAACAAGATCAACCATTATTTATATAAAGCAACCCCCTGATAACTTATAGAAAATAAGTTTATTTACAAGTTTCCTATCAGAAAATTTCAGTTTGCCTTGATTGCTTTTATTTTTTTACTTCCAACTTTTTATTTTCTTACCTATGTCATAATTAAAAAATATTTTCTCTAGAAGGAGGTATGGAGTGACTAACCATTCACTACTCCATGTACTAATACAAGAAACACTTGAATGGTTACTTTCATGTCACTGGGTAGGGTTAGAGTAAGATCCCCATGATGCCTTTGAAGAAAGTTTGCACAATACTTATACACAGTATAAGTATTAGAAAAGATGTATGGTACACAGATGTAATCATTTCCAAGTGCCTGTAGCCATTTATTCACTTCCACAGTCAACTGGTTTGTGCATTTTAATCTTGAAACACTAATTTTTTCATGGCATTGCAATGTAGTTTTGTTCCTACTGGGGATACTCTTTCTCAGCATCTTTTAATGGACTTCACAAGGTTTTGCTGCTTATGCTTAAATGCACTTCTGTGGTCCACTTTTAAATTGAATTTTTAGATTTTTGTGTGTTTGTGTGTGCATATGCACTCATGCTTGTGTGTGTGTATTCCATGTGTGAGTGGGGATGTGTATGTGCACATGTGTGGAAGCAAGAGGACACTCTTGTATGTAGATCCCTTTCTGCTACTTTGTTTGATACAGGGTATCTTGTTTTTCAACACTATCTATGCCAGGCTACCTGGCCTGCAAGCTTTTGGGGGTTCACCTGTCTCAACCTCCCCTCTCACAATAGAAATGCTCAGATTATAGATGTGAGCTCTTGTGTCTGGCTTTAGGTATGTTCTAGTAATTTAAACACATGCTCCCACGCTTGCATGGGAAGCACATTATATGGGAGCCACTTTCATAGACCTTTGTGATCCCTTTCATACCCTGGCAGCTTTGCCTATTAACTGCAACAGAAATGTGAAAACCAGAGAGAGCTGGCACCTTGAATGATTGCTGAAGAGATTCAGGGAGATAGCAGGAGCAATAAATCACAAAGAGAGTCCAGAGAGAAAGGTATGGCACAGTCTACAGAGAGAAAGAAGATGCTGAATCAGTATAGAGAACAGAGATGCTGCACATGCAGCGTCTGAAGGTCTTGAAAATAAAAGAGTTGTTAACTTTTCTATCTCTTTAGACTTTGGTTTCTCTTCTCTCTATGTTCTGTTCTATAAACTAGCTCCAGATTTACCTCGATGGAAAATAACTGTAATGATGCCACTTTCTAAAATACTTCCAATCACTTAGAGCTTTTGAAATCTTGCATGGTTGTGCTTTGGTTCATAAAAATGCATCTTGCTTATTGGATATAAATGTTGTAAAATCTGTGTTTTGAACTTATATTAAGCATGTAATACAGTGAATGAGAAGCTCCTCTGGTAAACATCTAAAATAAAAATTATATGTTCTATCTTTTCAGTCAAATACGAATTTCCCATTAAAAATAAAAAATCATACTTTTATAAGGTTCAGTACAAAAGTGCTTTTAAAATTCTTCCATTTTCATAAATTTAGATCAATTCAAGGATGTTCTTTGCTGCTTCTCCCATGAGTTTCTTGTTGTGGTCAATTGGACCATTTTGTTTACTTTCTGCTTTCTTTCTATAATCTTGTGATCTTTCCAATCTGCTTTTGGTGGCGAGGGCTTAGTTGAATTGAGGTTGTTCAGATAGACAGTGGAGCTGAGGTCGTGTGAACAGGTGGTGTCCAGAAACTTGGAGGAATGATAAAGCACTAATGGGTATCTTGGGAAAAATAGTTGTGCTTGATGAGGAAGGAGGAGGATTGACAACAACTGAAAAGCAGAGCTTTTGTGATCTAGGAATGCACAGTGGGCTACCAATGCTAAGCCACATCCAGACAAACACAATGTTTACCTTCCAAGATTCATCTAACCAACTACCTAAAATAATGTTCATCCCATTCTTTCAAGTGGCAAGTCCTGGTAAGCCCACTATTGGTTCAAGATTGGCACTACAATTCATGAAGTTCTTTCTTTCTTTCTTTCTTTCTTTCTTTCTTTCTTTCTTTCTTTCTTTTCTCTTTTGAGACAGGGTTTCTTTGTGTAGACTTGGCTATTCTGGCACTAGATCTGTAGACCAGGCTAACCTTGAACTCACAGAGATCTGCCTGCCTCTCCCTCCGTGAGTGTGGAGATTACAGGTGTGCGCCACTGCCTCCAGTGGTAGAACTTGTTTCTAAACTCAGTTTTTATGTTTTCCCTTAATTATGGCAGTTACTTTATATCTTTGTGCTACAGAGAAGCCAGGAAAAACAACAACAGCAAAAACCAACCACCAACAATGAGAAAATCGGTTATAGAGCAAAGAGAGGAAAATGATACATCAAGGTCTGAAGAAGAAGATAGGAGAATAAAAGAATGGAGGACCAGCAGACATGTCAATAACTCAGTTGACTCTATAGAAGACTGTATAAAAGTATAAAAGCAGGAGTGGCCACATGCAGCCCAGGAGAACACTGGAGGTTCAAAGGATTACTGAATGACCCAGAAATGGGTTGACCAGGAGGAAGTGAAAGGAATGTTTGTTGCTGAGGACAGAGGAAGTGAGAAGCAAAACTTTATGAAGTGATTGTAACTTCCCCCAACTTGTGTTCAACAGCCTAGAGTAGGAGTGGGAAGGCAGATTGTTGGTTTCACTTTGTTTAGATTTTCAGGCCAGGACAGCAGGCACACACACACACACACACACGAGGAAACTAGTCAATGTTGGTAAATCGGTTGAAAGAATTAGGTCTTGTCTGATTTGAGAAAGAAATCAGTATGGAGAAAAGCACACTGGCAGCTTTCACTGACAAGCCAGTAGAACTCTATCCCTATGTCAGAAACTGATGTGGAAGATCAGAAGCCCAAGACATCAGCAAGACTGCTATGGAGGTGCACTGTTCACATTTCCTTCCATCGGGTCTCAGTTTCTGGCTACTAGAGTCAGAGAATGCAGGAGAGTTTGCTGATTTCTTTTATTCACACACATTCATATCTATATCTGTGTATACATACACACGTATTTATTTTTAAAATTTCAATTAAAATACAATTTTCATTTCCTCCCTTTTCCTTCCTCCTTTTAATCCCTCCCATGATCTCCCCTAGAATTCATGACCTTTTGATTATTATATTACTGTTTTACACACAAACACATGCATCAATATATACACAACCTGCTGAGTCCATTTAGTGTGGCTTGTATGTAAATGATTTCAGGGCTGATGACTTGAAATTGGATAACCAATCAGGGGCTCATCCCTAGGAAAGGCTAGGAAATTCCTCTTTGCTCAGAAGTCATTAGTTTCTTGTATTGATTCGTCTAGGGATGGGTCCCTATGCAGTTTCCCCCTTTTGTATTAGCGTGTCTATTTGCGTTTTCACTGTTCAGTTCTTGTTTAGGCAGCCATATTGTTAAGGTGTATATCTTTCATTTTTATATTGTGTGTACAGATGTCTTCCCTGCATGTATATCTGTATGCCTCAACTACACACTACCTGTAGAGATTGAAAACAGACATCAGATCCCCTGGAACTGGAATTACAATGAGCCACCAAATGGGTATAGTGAATAAAACCTGAGTCCTTTGGAAGAATAGTCATTGCTTTTAATTACTGAGCTCTTTGTTCAGCCTCCATTTGTATAATCTTTTTAAGATTTAATTTTTAATTATGTGTCTTGTATGTAGGATTCTGAACATTTATGCACTCTTTATACGGACAGAAGGGGTGTTGAGTTCTTTGGAGTGGTTGGTAGCCACATGAGTGGGTATTTGGAATAGAACTCAGATCCTCTGCAAGAGCAGTCTGGGTTCTTAAATGGTGAGCAATGTCTTCAGCCAACGCTCCTTTCATTTCTAACACTCTGGGACTATACGTGAGGTGATATATCTGATGAGTAATATTCACAGGCCTGTGGAGTGGGAAAACTATGTGGATTTCTTAATATCTAGAATGGAAGTTTCTTTTCCAAAGAACTTGACCCCTTACTAAGTGTCAGGAGAAAACCCAACCCATCCATTAACGAATAATAACAACTTCCGAATTCAAGTATTCAAGAACGTCTGTCTCCTCTGCTCATCAGCAAGGCATTCCTGTGCAATGGGTCACATCAGGAAACTTCAGCAGCCTTCATTGGGCACCTCCTACTCTTCCTGGTATGTCTTCCTCTCAGTGCCTGGCAATGATCTGTCCCTTACCATATTAACGAATAGACAAGAAGATAGTTATCATGGCCATGATGGGGTATCAAGCATTCAGGACTGGGAGGTGACAACTGTTTCCTTCTGCAAAACTGGCACCCTGGTTGAAGAGGTGAAACTCAGACACAGATAATCATGAATTATAGAAAGCGCGGACAGCTATGCTTCAATGTGCAAATTCAATGTAACTTGATGAAATCCTATCAGTCACATGATATTAATGACACATGAGTGGAATGGAATTTGAAGTAGACATTGGTCGGTGGAGTAAAACTCCATAAAAGAACCTTGATCATCAGTTGACAGAATCCAGTGTGATTGGGAGAAGGAAACGGCTTTGTTCTTGTTGGTTATTTTCTGCTTCTTTCCTCTTTTGTGAGCCTTCAGTCCATTGGGTAATTAATCTTTATATATTTGTGGCTTCTCATAATTTATGCTACTATTTTGGATATCACTCTTTAACATAAACTAAAGTCCACCTTTTGGTTGGGAGGTGAGGTGGTGTGGTCATTTTCTCATTGGCATTGCTGGCCCTCCCAGATTCTTTCAGGGATTTGACCTCTGATATCAAAACAGAGAGTTGACAGTCAATGCTGCATGCTTGTTGTGTATTGATAAGCATATATTGCAAAGTAATACTTTCTTTGCTCATGTCTCTTCCACCATGACATGTAAAAGCAGATTGCAATAAGACAAAGCCATTTATCTAACAAGGGAGGAGAATGACTTCCCTGAGATGGTGATGTGAAGCTGGGTTTGAGGTAAAGTGACATTTGATGTAATAGTCAAAAGTCTTTCTAAAGAATGACTGTAGACTAAGGAGGATGTGATACTTGGGCTTAGACAGAATAAACGAGAATAGGAAACTCTGTGGTTTAATTTTGAAAGCTATAATGTTCACAGTAGGTATGCTGGAGTAACCATCATTGGGGGCTTAGGTGCTCATTGATCCACAATTTCTTTAAAACGTACGGTTTCCAGGTGAGAGACATTCTGCCTGTATTAGTCAGAATAGAAAAGAATTTTCAACAGTTCCCATTTTTCCACATAAAATTAATGAATATTGAGGGTAAGGTGAAAAGATGTTTTAGTAAATCTTGTGAGGAGGCTATCGATTTGAAAAAAAAAAAACACAAGTACAACAATTATAATAGCGACCATGTTTTGAATACTCATTGCCTTAGAGATTGTTTAACCTTAAACTGATTTTGTTTTCACATTGGTTTTTCATTTGCAGCATGTGTATCTGTGTACCACATGTGTGCTCGGTAGAAGTAAAGCCAGAAGAGAGCATCAAATCCCCTGGAACTGGAGTCACTGATGGTGGTGAGCTTCCTCGTGGGTGTTGGAAATTGAACCTCTCCTCTGGAAGAGCAATTAGTGCTCTGGAGCACTAACCCATGTCTACAGCCTTGTAGACATGTTTAAGTTTGAAAGCTCTGAGGAAATGTGTAACTAACAGAGTAAAGTGAGCTTGTGAATCTAGACCTTCATAAAGTTTTGTCTTGTACTTTCTCCACCTTGTCACCATCTTACATGTCCAATAATGCATCACACTCTTGTAAAGTAGACTTAACAGTTAGTATAGCAGAGTCCTATATAGATGCCACTAACTAGCTGTTTAAATGTAAGTTAACTAAAATAAAACAATATGACAAATTTAACTTCTTAGTTCCATTGGCTATTTTAATGCTTAATAACCAATGGAAGCTCTTGACTGTCCCACTCAACTATAGAAACATAGAGCACTGCATTGATATAAAAAGATCTAGTGAAGGACATTGGTTGGGCTGGGCATCTCTGCAAAACACAGCATCTTTCACAACAGTGTGGCTTCATCATTCCCACTGAGTTGATTTTGTCAGCACATCCATCCCACAGAATAAAGAGAGTTCTGTCTTCTCTATCTTCCCAACCATGGTGTCGCCATCACCCAGCAGTGTCTGGTGTATCTGGTGTCAGATGAGCAGTACTATTTTTAACTACTCCCCAATGCAGAGGAAGATATTTACAGCTGTTTCAGCAAGTCGGAATATATCTCCCAGAAGAGATGACATTTGGATTGGATTGGGAAGGGCAAATATGAGGTCAGCAGACTGAGATGTGCCAGGCATCCATGAAATAGACCAACCTATAAAAATATAGTTATCACATGTAAGTGTCTAAGCAGAAGGCCAAGTTCACAGTGGCTGGAATAGAGATTGCAAGCTTTTGTGTTATATGAGCAGACTACTCTGAGTGAACAGCAGGAGTGAATTTAGGAAGTAACGGTGCAGTTGGAGAGAGAGAGAGAGAGAGAGAGAGAGAGAGAGAGAGAGAGAAAGTATATGTTACATCTTTGGCCGCACCGCCCCTAAACCAACAAACGCCTGAGTAGTTATATAGAAGAGTGATATGATCAGATGTACTTGTCTATTCCTTTGTTTGTTGTAGGAGCATAATTGTGAGAGTCATACAGAAGATGGACTGAACAGCAAAGAGTCAGGAGCAAGGGAATAAGCTATGTATATGTGTAATGGCTGCTGTTACAGAGGCAGGATACTTCAGGGACTAGTTCTGAGTAGAAAAGGCAGGACTTCATTGATCATGGAAAAGGTGGTTGGTGATGAACAGTCAGAAAAATGTGGAAGGTAAAACATATTTCTAGAGACTAGTTAAATGGCTTAGCCTAAAAACATTGACGTGCAGTGGAAAATTTTGTCCCAGAGTTGTAGAACTTAGGAAGAGATTCTAGATGGAAAATTCAGAATAATGAGTAGAATTATCAGCTTTCAGTTGTGAGAGAAGCCCTTGGAGGAGGCTTATGAGAAACCGCATAGTATAAGAAAAAGTGTATTTTGTGATTGAATAGTAGATAAAAGTCAAGGAATCTTGCTGAGAAAGGGCTCATAGACACAAAGGAAGAAAAAGTTGTGGGAGGTAGGAGTGTTACGAGACGTTACAGAAGACTAAATGTTGGTTGGTTGAGTTTAGGTTTCAGAACACAGGCCTGTATCTTTAGGCCAGATCCCAGCCCTTGAACCAGGCCGTGCTTCCATGAAGCCCTCTCTAGGACAGAGAATTAAGAAGCAGTCTGTGCTGTGACTTCACAGCCCATAAGTTTTTGACACCTGGCTTCTTCATGCTCTTTCATTGGAAACTTATTTTCATCTCTTAAAAGAGTATAAAAAGTTACTTAGTTTTACCTTGTATTAAAGTTGGTCTAGAGAGGCTTCAGGAGGTTCAAGGAAGTGTTCTAATGGCTTTTTTTTTTCCCACAGAGGCTCAAGAATCTATGTGGAAGAGGAAGTAGCAAGATTGTAAGCAAGAGGTGATGGATAACACCAAAAAAATGATATCTTATAGACACAACAGGACTGATAAACATGCAAACTCACAGAAAGATACTTTTTTTTTCTTTCTCTCCATCTTATATAATGAGGTAAGAGCTCAGAAAGTCTGGTCATATGCCACTGAGTTTCAGTTGAGTTGCAATTTGTTTTAAGGTTTCTTGGTGTATAATAACTTTGTAAGGCAATGAATTCTCAAGATGCCTGTATTTAATCTGACCAAGCTGTTAAAGATAAGCCAGGGTTTAAATAGAAATTATGACATGCAGGAAACTACTGGCATGAATATGTATATGATGTATATACATACATATATTTATGACATTATGAGCCATATATTCCTACATATAGATTACTATCTATCTATCTATCTATCTATCTATCTATCTATCTATCATCTATCTCTCTATGATGTATGTATGTATTATCTGTCACTTATGTATGTCTGTATATCTATCATTTATGTATGTATGTATGTATTTCTATCTATCTGTCTATCTATTTGTAAATGACATGACATAATGTGACATAGTGGGTTATAGTGCATGATTAAATGCATGGGTTCAGAGTTGGAAAGCCAGGTTTCATCGGAACCAGCTTTGTAAATTTTGGAAAGTAGCTTATCCCTTTCAAAATTTCAATTTAAAAAATATTTTTATTGCTTCTCCAGGAGTTTCACATCATGTACCCTGATCACAGTCCCTTCCCAGTTCTTCCATGTCCAACTCTTATTTCTTACCTCCCCCAAAAGGAAGTGAAAAAATAATTAAAAAATTTAAAAAAGAAAGTTTGCTTTGTGTTATCTATAGATTCACTCTGGCATGCTCAAATTCTTAGTGGTTTGCCCCTTAAACAGAGCTGAGACCTTCTCCTCCCACATCTCCTCCAGAAGCCATCAGTTGTGGAGAGCTATTCTTCAGCAGCATCTCTGTCACACTTTTAGAGAGTTCTCTTCACTAATTTCCTGACTAGTTTGTTACTTTTAGGGTGGGAGTGGGGTGTTGGGTGGAGATAGGCTTTGTCACAGAAGCCTTCCGTGTCCCTCCCTCTCATCTGTGGGTATGCATTCATTGATATCGAAACAAAAGTAACCTCCTTGCTCTTCACAGAGAGCTGGAGCATGAATCATGGGCCTCTACATGGTTTCTGGTGACAGCACAGACCATGAACACTGCCCCCTGCTGCAGCAGGACTACAGACCCAGACAAAGCCTATGGACGCTGGACATCAATGTGGCTTCAGGCTGTAGCACAGACCATGGGCATCCACATGGCCTTCAGTGGCAACACAGGCCACAGACATCGATTTAGACCTCCACTGAAGTAGGAACATGGACTCAGATATGGCCCTTGGTGTCAGACAGGCCCCAACATTATTGTGGCCACAGATAACATGTGCCACAGACATCATCTCATCTACCATCAGGGTGTGTCTAGGTGTGGCATGGGTGATCATGGGCATGTCTGGCTTGCTCCAGGTCTTGGCCCTTCCTTCAAAATATGTAAATCATAGAGCAGTGGTGAGAAAATTGTTTTTGTTCCCCCTGCTAATTGTATACAACAGAATTAATTATAATTTGATTCTAAAAATCTGGATGTTTTCAGAGCACTCCATGAATATTGGGTAGATTCTCTTATACACAGAGCAAGAAAACAGTATCTACAGAATAGATGGAAACATTTTGCTGAATCTGACCACAGCAGGAGTCTCTCCCCTTTGTCTGCCTCTCCTGACACCTATTGGGATACCTGGGAATATTGTAGCAAGGGACTAGGATGGTGACTTACAGTGCAGGAGCCAGAGAGCAAACCGCTGGGCCTCTGTGACCCCAAGCCCTCTCTTTTTCTGGGTTCTGACTGACGTGCCAGGTTTTGCACTGTTTTGCCATGGAGACAAATGTTCTCAGGAGGAAGCAGGGTTTGCTGGACTTGTTTGCTGTACTGACACAGCAGGTGTTACGTAACTGTTCTCTGTCCAGCTGCCTTTTTCTTCTTTTCCTTAGGATACGCATAGTCACCCCAGATACCATTTTCACCACAGAAGCTTTTGTTTTAGCCATCACATTTCTAGGGAGACACACCTTTGTGTAGTGTTCATAAACCTGGGCTTCAGACTAATGCAAAGTCTCCAACTCAATGCTTGGTACCTACCTTACTTCTTTGACCCATAGGCTCTCATCTACAAACTAGATAAAATATCTTCTGATTGGAAATTAGAGAAAACAATGGCTATGTACTGAGCGTTTTATATATATATTATTTTATAGCGTGTAAGACTATTATTGTTACAAATGATCTTCTTGAATCTGTGTCACAAAAAAACTCACTCTGAATTCCAGACAATCCTGGTAGCACCCTGAGCTCTGAAAGCATCTGACTTAATCTGCTGCGTCTAGACTTGTGTAAGTACCCGGCGAACAACTGATGAAATGATGGTGCATCCGTTTCCTTGTGCATGTGTCATTGCTCACAGGTCCACTTATCTATGTCTGGGTCTTGCTTAACTTATCTCTGTTCAGTGCTGGGAAGTCAACTGACACAGCTTATGTCTGTTGTTTAGCTGGTCAGTTACAGGCTAGTCTCACATGACTGTCTGGAGCTGGAAGATGTGGAATATTGGGCCATATTTTCTTTTCTTTCTTTTTTTTTTTTTTTCCCAGCAGGCTGTTCCAGGATTGCTTATTTACATGTTTGTCGCTGGTTTCCAAGAGAGGTGTATGGTATGCAAGCCACCCTCACCGACAGGTCATCACTTTTATGATCTTCAACTGGCCAGAGAAACTGACAAGGCGAGTCCAGGTTTGAGGAGACGAAGGGAAATAGATCTCACCCAGTAAAGAGAATTTCTGCAAAGGGGTATCGCAAAGGATGTGGGTGTAGGAGTTCTGAACACGTGGGGACCACACGCTTATCCGAGTCAGCCCTTCCTCCGGCCACCAGCATCGTTGACATGGTGACTAGCATGAACTTCTCATCTACTGCGTTCCATCCCGGGTGCCAAAATGATCGTTGCTTCATGTGTTGTAGCAACCATGTTCTGGACAGCAGTAGAGAGGAAGATAAGCTGCCCTACTTTCATTTCAATTGCTGTGGTGAAATAGATCAACTGAGTGGAGAAAAAGGGTTTGTCTTGGCTCACAGTTTTAGGCTACAGATCATCATAGCAGGGCAGTCAAGATGGCAGGAACACTTAAAATTGTGACTCATGCCACAGCTACAGCCAAGACCAGAGAGAACCTAATGTGAGCATACTTAGTATCTATCTACCTTTCTTTTTTAAAATCTAATCTATGGCCCCAAGCCCAGACAGTGTTGTCACCCATAATAGGGCTGTCTTCCTGCCTCAGGTAATATAACATAACTGTTTTCTGTGGAAGTGCCTACAAGTCAGCCTGATCTAGACGATTGCTCACTGAGATTCTTTTCTCAGGAAATTCTACGCCACATCAAGTCGACAGAACTAACAGTCACACACAGTGCTCTGTGCAGGTCAGAATCTCACTCTGTTTTTCTTGTTAACTCCCACCCTCCAACTCTCTACTGATAATTTTAACCAGGTGATTTTTTTTTTTTTTTTTTACTATAAAGAAAATAAAACTTGGTCAGTAGCAACTTGATTTCTTCATGTTCTATGACTCAAGGATGTGGTGTCTTCAGCAACATAATCTTATCATCAGATTCTGGAGGCGAACCATAAAAACTGGCACTGGCTAGTAATGTTCGGGGGTTTATGGGATCTAACTGGCCCACACAAAATGTACTCCGTTTTTGGAATTGGACTTTGTATTAGTCTGTGGCATCTACTAGAAGCATGTTCTCTCCATTATATGCTAACTCTATTTACAATATGTGTGTGTGTGTGTGTGTGTGTGTGTGTGTGTGTGTGTGTGTATCATAAAGCCTCTAACAGTAGTTTTGCATAAGACTTTCTAGGACATCTTTTAACTGTTTAAATGTTATTTTACTTGTACAGGTGTTTTGCATATGTGACTATGCACCACTTATGTCCTTGGCGCCAGTGGAGGCCAGAAGAAAGCACAATATACTCTGGACATGGAATTACGGCTGGTTGTGGGACACCTATTGGGTGATTGAACCAGTGTTGTTCCGGAAGAGCTACCAGTGTTCGGAACTACTGAAGTAACTCTACATCCCCTTCAGAAGACCGTCAGTGTTTCTCATCATTCCCGGGACTCCCTCCTCTACATTGCCTCCATTGCCTACCCCAATTAGCCCTTCCTGTGTCCTAGTTCCATTTCTACCCACTGTACCATCGCATTTTATCCCCCCCCCCCTTGAAATCCATCCCTATGACCTCTCACTAATTTCTGGCCTTTATGAGTATTCCAAAGGAAACACATAATATCTGAAAAATTGAAGCTAATATCCACAAACAAGAGAAAACACATGGTATTTGTTTTTCTGGTTCTGAGTTCACATACTCAGAATGATTGTTTTTAGATCTATCCGTATACCTGAAAAAAAAAAATCACATTTTTTTTCCTTAACAGCTGAATAATACTACACTTATAAATTTACCGTATTGTCTCTGTCCATTCACCAATTGTGCTTCGGTGTGCTCTACCTGCTACCAGGGGAGAAGAGTAATCAGTCCTTCCCAGCCGCTGACCCTGTGAGCTACAATTAGACAGGCAGGGCATGTCCACTGGTGTGAGCATCATGAAAATAATCTACCATTTTCTGATTTGATTTAAGGACCACTCCATACTCGGCACCATTATCTCGTCCACAAGCTGATGGCTAGATAGGTCAGAGGCCCTAGAGGAGAACTTTATATTATTACTGTGCTAAATGGACTTGTAGCCAATAAACACCGATTGACTTATATCATACATGACTGTATCTTTCAACCCCCATCAGAGACACTTCTTTTTTTCAGTAGATGGAATATGTGGAGAGAATAAGCAGAATGCTCAACCCCCCCCCCCCAAATGAGACATCTATATCAAATCTCCTCCTTCCCATAGTCAGGGATCACTGGGAAGAGAGTGTTGAAAGCCTATAAGAGCCAGAGGAGGTACATGACTAGAAGGATAAAGTGTTTTATAGTTGCAGGAGAGCAGTTGTATATGTATATTTTTGTTTGTTTTTAGTTTTTAATTTATTTTTATTTATTCAATTTTTAAAATTTATTTTTTTAATTACAGTTTATTCACTTTGTGTCCTAGCTGTAACCCCCACCCTCGTCCTCTCCCAATCTCACTCTCCCTTCCTCTTCTCCTCCCATGTCCCTCTTCAAGTCCACTGATAGGGAAGGTCCTCCTCTCCTTTCATCTGACCCTAGCCTATCAGGTCTCATCAAGACTGAATGCATTGTCTTCCTCTGTGGCCCTCAGCATGAGGTGATCAAAGAGCCAGCCACTGAGTTCATGTGAAAGACAGCCCCTGTTCCCCTTACTACAGAACTCACTTGGAGACTGAGCTGCCATGGGCTATATCTGTGCAGGGGTTCTAGGTTATCTCCAGGCATGGTTCTTGGTTGGAGTATCAGTCTCAGAAAATACCCTTGGGCCCAGATTTTTTGGTTCTGTTCCTCTCCTTGTGGAGCTCCTGTCCTCTTCAGGTCTTACTATCTCACCCTTCTTTCATAAGATTCCCTGCACTCTGCCCAAAGTTTGCCTATGAGTCTCAGCATCTGCTTCGATACCTTGCTAGGTAAAGTCTTTCAGAGTTTGTCCTGTTTGCTGTTTTCTCCCTCTTCCAGTGTCTATCCCCTTTGCCTTTCTGAGTGAGGACTGAGCATCTTACTCAGGGTCCTCCTTCTTGCTTAGCTTCTTTAGGTGTACAGATTTTAGTATGTTTATCCTATATTTTGTGTCTAATATCTACTTATAAGTGAGTATATGCCATGTGTGTCTTTCTGCTTCTGGGATACCTCACTCAGGTTGATCTTCTCTAGTTCCTACCATTTGCCTGCAAATTTCATGATTTCCTTGTTTTTAATTGCTGAGCAGTATTTAATTTTGTAAATGTACCACAATTTCTGTATCCATTCCTCAGATGAGGGACATCTGGGATATTTTCACATTCTTGCTATTATGAATAAAACTGCTATGAACATGGTTAAGCAAATGTCCTTGTTGTATACTTGAGTATGTTTTGGATATATACCTAGGAGTGGTATAGCTGCATCTTTCCCTAATTTTCTGAGAAAGCACCATATTGATTTCCAAAGTGGTTGTACAAGTTTACATTACCACCAGCAATGGAGGAGGGTTCTCCTTTCTCCACATCCTCTCCAACATGTGTTGTCTCTTGAGTTTTTGATATTAGCCATTCTGATGGGAGCAAGATGAAATCTCAGAGTCGTTTTGATTTGCATTTCCCTTATGACTATGGATGTTGAATATTTCTTTCAGTGTTTCTCTGCCATTTGATATTCCTCTATTGAGAATTCTTTCTTTAGCTCTGTTACCCCATTTTTTAATTGAATTACATAAATTGTTGCTGTTTAACTTCTTTATATTCTGGATATTAGCCCTCTGTCAGATATGGAGTTGGTGAAGATCTTTTCCCAGTCTGTAGGCTGTCATTTTGTTCTGATGACAGACAGTGTCCTTTGCTCTACAGAAGCTTTTCAGAAGCTTTTATTGATTGTTGATCTTAGGGCCTCTGCTGTTGGTGTTCAGTTCAGGAAATAGTCTCCTGTGCCAATGAATTCAAGGCTCTTTCCTACTTTTTTTTCTAACAGATTTAGTGTGTCTGGTTTTATGTTGAGGTCTTTGATCCACTTGGACTTTAGTTTTGTGCAGGGTGATAAGTATGGATATATTTGCATTTTTCTACACGCAGATATCCAGTTAGATCAGCACCATTTGTTGAAGATGCTATTTTTTTTCCATTGTATCATTTGGCAACTTTGTCAAAAATCAGGTGTCCATAGGTGTGTGGGTTTATGTCTGGGTCTTCTAGTCAATTCAGTTGATCCACCATTCTGTTTCTATGCCAGCACCATGTATTTTTTTTTTAATTATTGTTATGTTATAGTACAGTGTGAACTCAGAGATGGAGATACCTCCAGGAGATCTTTTATTGTAGAGGATTGTTTTAGTTATCCTGGGTTTCTTCTTATTCGATACGAAGTTGCGAATTTTTCTTTCAAGTTCTGTAAAGAATTGTGTTGGCAATTTGATGGGAATTGCATTAAATCTGTAGATTGCTTTTGGTAAGATGGCCATTTTTACTATGTTAATTCCGCCAAGCCATGAGCATGGGACATCTTTCCATCTTCTCATATCTTCTTCTATTTCTTTCTTCAGATACTTGAAGTTTTTTTTTTTTTTCATACAAGTCTTTGACTTGCTTGGTTAGAGTTACACCAAGGTACTTTGTGTCCTTTGTGGCTATTGTGAAGTGTGTCGTTTCCAGAATTTCTTTCTCAGCCCATTTGTCTTTTGTATACAGGAGGGCTACTGATTTTTTTGAGTTAATTTGGTATCCAGCCACTTTGCTGAACTGAAGGTGTTACTCAGCTGTAGGAGTTCCCTGGTAGAATTTTTGGGGTCACTCATGTATACTATCATATTATCTACAAATAATGATACTTTGCTTTCTTCCTTTCCAATTTGTATCCCCTTAATCTCTTTTAATGGTATTATTGCTCTATCAAGGATGTCAAGAACTATGTTGAAGAAATATGGAGAAAGTGGGCAGCCTTGTCTTGTCCATGATTTTAGTGGGATTGATTTAAGTTTCTCTCTGTTTAGTTTGATGTTGGTTATAGGCTTGCAATTTATTGCATTTACTATGTTTAGGTAAGTGCCTTATATCCCTGATCTCTCCAGGACTTTAAACATGAATGAGTGTTGGATTTAATCAAATGCTTTTATTCATCTAAGGAAATGATCATGTGTTGTTTTTTTTTTCTTTCAGTTTGTTTGTATGTTGGATTACATTGATGGATTTCTGTATATTGCACCACCCCTGCATACCTGGAATGAAGCCTACTTGGTTATATTGGATGATACCTTTGATGTGTTCTTGGATTCAGTTTATGAGTATTTTTGTATTAATGTTCATAAGAGAAATAGGTCTGAAGTTCTCTTTTTTTGTTGGGTATTTGTGTGGTTTAGTTATCAAGGTGACTGTGGCTTCATAAAATGAAGAATATTGGTGTTAGCTCTTCTTTGAAGGTCTGGTAGAATTCTGTGCTGAAACCATCCTGGGCTTTTTTTAGATGGGAGACTTTTGATGACAGCTTCTACTTTCTTAGGGGATTCAGCTTTGGTAGGTGGGATTGATGGAGAAAATTATCCATTTCATTTAGATTTTCAAATTTTGTGTAATTTGAAGTAATACTTAATGAAGTAATTTTGAAGTAATACTTAATGATTGTTTTTATCTCCTCAGTGTCTCTTGTTACGTCTCCCTTTTCATTTCTGATTGTGTTGATTTAGATAGTGTCTCTCTGTCTTTTAGGTAATTTGGCTAATGGTTTGTCTATGTTGTTGATTTCTCAAATAACTAGCTCTTGGTTTCATTGATTCTTTGAACTGTTCTTTGTTTCTAGTTTGAATTTGATTATTTCCAGCTGTCTACTCCTCTTGGGTGTGTCTGCTTTTTTTTCCTAGGGCTTTCAGATAAGCAGTTAATTTGCTTGTATGAGGTGTTTCGAATTCTTAGCATTGCTTTCATAGTGGCCCATAAGTTTGCTTATGTTGTGCCTTCACTTTCATTGAATTCTAGGAAGTCTTTAATTTCTTTACTTCTTTCCAGACCCAGCTGTCATTGAGTAGCAAGTTGTTCATTTTCCATGTGTGTGTAGGCTTTTTGCTATTTCTGTTGTTGTTGAGGTCCAGCTTTAGTCCATGGTGGTCAGATAGAGTACAGGGATTATTTTGATTTTCTTGTCTCTGTTGAGGATTTCTTAGTACCCAATTATATGGTCTATTTTAGAGAAGATTCCATGAGGTACTAAGAAGAAGGTAAATTCTTTTGTGTTTAGGTGAAGGTTCTGTAGTGTCTGTTAGGTCCATTTGATCATGACATCTGTTAGAGTCATTGTTTCTTTTTTAAATTTCTGTTATGTTGACCTGTCCTTTGTTGAGAGTGGGGTGTTGAAGTCTCCCACTATTAATGTGTTGGAATCTATGTGTGGTTTAAGTTTTATGAATGTTTCTTTTACAAATGTGGGTGTCCTTGTATTTGGGGCACAGATGTTCAGAATTGTGATGTCTTCTTGGGGGAATTTTCCTTTGATGAGTATGAAGTGACCTTCCCCATCTCTTTTGATTAATTTTGGTTGAAAGTCTATTATATTAGATATTAGAATGGCTACTCCTGCTTGCTTCTTGGGTCCATTTACTTAGAAACTCATTTTCTAGCCCTTTACTCTTGGGTAATGTCTATCTTTGTGATTTAGGTGTGTTTCTTGTATACAACAGAGTTTTGGGTTTTGTTTATGCATCCATTCTGTTAGTCTGTGTCATTTTATTGGAGAGTTTAGTCCATTGATGTTAAGAGAAATTAATGACCTGTGGCTGTTAGATCCTTTGATTTTGATGTTGGTTGTGGTAGTGTGTTTGTGTGTTTGGCTACTTTTAGTTTTGCTGTAGTGAGGTTATTTATTTCATGTGTTTTCCTGAATGTAGGAATGTAGTTAGATTTCTCGGGTTTTATTTTTCCTTCTAGTATCTTCTATAACACTGGATTTGTGGGTAGGTATTTTTTAAATTTGTTTTTGTCATTGAATATCATGTTTTCTGCATCTATGATTACTGAGAGTTTTGCTGGGTATAGTAGCCTGTGCTGACATCTGTGTTCTCTTAGGGTCTGCATGATATCTGTCCAGGCCCTTCTAGCTTTCATAGTCTTTGAGAAGTCAGGTGTAATTCTGATGGGTTTGCCATTGTATGTTCCTTGGCCTTTTTCCCTTGCAGCTTTTAGTATTTTTTCTTTGTTCTGTATACTTACTGTTTTAATTATTGTGTGATGGGAGGATTTTCTTTTCTGTTCTAATTCATTAGGTGTTCTGTAGGCCTCTTGCATGATACGCCTTTCCTTTAAATTGGGAAAATTTTCTTCTATGATTTTGTTGAAAATATTTTCTGGGCCTTGGAGCAGGGAATCTTCTTTTTCCTCTATTCCTATTATTCTTAGGTTTTGTCTTCTCATGTTGTTTTGGATTTCTTGGATGCTTTGTTTCAGGGTTTTTTTTTTTATTTAACATTTTCTTTGACAGATACATCAATTCCTACCATTGTATCTTCCACACCTGAGATTCTTCCTTCCATCTCTTATAGTCTATTGGTTATGCTTACCTGTGTAGTTCCTGTTTTCTTCCCTAACTTCTTCCTCTCCATGATTTCTTCTATTTGTATTTTTTTTCTTTAATTTTTCCAAATGTATCTTCAGATTTTGAACCATTTCGTTGATTTCCTTCACCTGTCTGACTGTATTTTCCTGCTTTTTCTTCAATTCCCTCACCTGTTTGTTTGGACATTCCTCTATTTCTTCTCTTTCTTTCAGTGATTTAATTATTTCCTCTCTGAAGGCCACCAACTGTTTGGCTGCATCTTCCTCTATTTCTTTACACATTTTATTTGTTTCCTCTGTTATCCTCTTCATAAGCAGAGATGTAAGGTCGTCTTCTTGAATTTCACTTATGTTAGGTTGTCCAGGGCTACTTGCCCTGGATAACTGGGTTCTGGAGATGCCATATTGCTTCGGCTTTTGTGGGTTGTGCTTTTATGCTGGCCTCTACCCATCTGGGTATCTCAGATGTTGGCTTCTGGTGCCTGCTGGAATCCTGGACTGGGGAGAATCCCCTTGGCAGGAAGATGGTTTTCCTGAAGGAGGCCTCCTCAGCTTTTGGGTATGGTCACCAAATGGCCGGTGCTTCTTAGGAATTACCACAGCTCACCTCAGGTGTATGGACCTGTGTGGTAACTGGGGTCGTTGGTAGTCAGGGGGGCTGTCCTTTTACCATGAGAAGTCCTGGCTATAGCTGTCCTGTCACTGTGTTTCTTGCTTTGAATTTAGTGAGCTGCTGCTGCTCATACACTGTGCTTGCTGGGTGCAGCCCTCTTGAAGAACCAGGGAGCCCCGTGGTTTGGTCAATTTGGCTAGGGAAACATCTTGTGCCATGAAACAGTGCTGGAGGCTGATCCCACGGATCCCAGTCTTCTGTAGGTCTGAAGTTGGAGCTCTGTGCCACAGTATCCAAGCAGTAATCAGTGGCAAGTGAGCACAGCACTCATGTGTTGAGCAGGAGGCTAGAGTCCAGAGCCTGCGGGAACCCAGGGATGTTTTCCAGGGATTAGCTGGGTGTCCTGAGGTCGGCCCTGATGTTTTCCCCACTGTGGGTTTTTTTTTTCTAATAGGGAGACCCTGTCTGTGGTGTTTTGGGGCCTGCAGCTCAGTGTGGGTGGAACATACACTGAGGAGGCACAGGCGAGTGGCTTCAAGCTGGCCACTGGGTGCCTGCAGGAACTTGGGAACTTTTCCTGAGAATGTTTTTTTTCTTTTTTGGGGGGGATTCAGCTGGGTGCCTTGAGGTTAGACCTAATGTTTCCTTCACTATGGGGTTTGCTCCCAACATGGAAACCCAGTCTCTGGGGCTTTGGGGCCCACAGTTCAGTCTGGGATGGTGATCAGAGCACACAGGTATATGGACCAAGAGCCTGCTGGAACCCAGGAACTCTTCTGGGGTTTAGCTGGGTGACCTGAGAATGGACCAGATTGCTTCCCACACCATGGGGTTTCCTCTCTCCTGGGAAACACAATCACTGGTGTTTTAGGGCCCAGAGTTCGGTCTATTGTTCGCTGTGCAGTCACTGATGTCCTGCTCATCCCACACAGTCTTCTCTTGACACTGCCATTCATTCGGGTGGATTCCCTCCACCCGACCCCTGCAGTTGTATATATTAACTCATGGCAGTTGTGACACCATAGCATGACTTCCACAAACTCAAGTCAGACAAAATCTTAGCATAGAGAGGAGAGGGAGGCATAGAGTCACAATAGCTGAGGAGCTATTGGGTATTTATAGTCACTAAGAAAGGGAGATTCAGTTTTCTTTAAGGGTGTGGCTTCTGGTCACTGGGCCACACTCCAGTAGGTCACACATCCAGGGTTATATGGATAGCATAAATTGTACGTGTGGGTTAAAAGAAGAGGAATCATGTTGAGTGGGTAGAGAACAGGACTTGGATCTTGGAAAGTGTGGGGAGGTGGCTATGGTTTCTTAAAGACATTATATGCGAGTACTGAAGAGTTAACAAAAATAAGAGGAAAACAAGTATAGAAATTGGCAAGAGAAATATGTGAGTAACATCTAATTCCTAAGTCTTCTCCATTTGCCTTTGTAACAACCTCATGGCTAAAATAAATCACACTTCTCATCTGGTGTTCAGTCTTGAGGAACTCTTCCTCTCCTCCACGCATATTTCTAATATTTATTTGTAATCATACAGTTGCTCTTGCAAATATTTTTCCTCTTTGTTACTTTTAGTCATCCTCCCCACATATGGATCTAAGATGACTAGTGTCTCAGGGCTCCCTTCCCATGGGACATTCACCAAGATGACCTGAAAATACAATACAGAGTAAGGAGGAAAGAAAATGCAGAGCAAAGCAGCTGAAGGCTCCAAAGCATGCTGTTCGAGAGTGATGCTCTAGGCAAGAGCATACCAGGAGCTCTGCAAGGGTTGGGGGTCCCAAGCCCAAGTGTAAGCATCATGGAATTAAATTACAACACAGTATGAAAATCTAGAATTGCGATTCTTTTCACCTGAAGGCCTGGCAATGCTTGTTAAGGGAGATCTTGATAGGATTAAAAAAATATATATAATCACACAGGAGAAGAGACCCGTAAGGGTAAAACACAGATGATTATGCTATAGAGAATAATAAGTTATAAAGATGAGCTGGAGTAGAACATGAGAGCCGACAAATTCAAAAAGTTTAAAAATGTAGGTAGGTTATTTTACTGAGTTGAGTCAGAATGACCGTATATCAAGCACGAGAAAAAGTTATTAAGATCACTACGTGTGTTTCCTAATGAATTATTTTCTGGGCTTCCTGATCCACAGGCTAAGTGTTGGTGCCAAAAAAAAACACTAGATACTTTCTAAAGATACTGCTTTCTTTTCATCTTACATTTAAAACTGTTGACAACCTTCTGCCACAAACCTTTTTCTTGAGGTTTTTTTTTTTTTTTTTTTTTTTGAATGGAAAGCCAACTCCTGTGTTCTTAACACATCCCTCGACCAGAAGAGCCTTAGGCTTCTGAAAAGAAGACCGTTCATTTCCCAGTTCCTCAGCTTCAGAGCTTTTTATTTCACATTCGAATCAAAGAATAACCCAAACATGGAACACTAGCCGTTTTTCTTTCTTTCTTTCTTTCTTTCTTTCTTTCTTTCTTTCTTTCTTTCTTTCTTTCTTTCTTTCTTTC
>NW_026586662.1:2750853-2819993 GCF_907164565.1 Psammomys obesus
TTCTTTCTTTCTTTCTTTCTTTCTTTCTTTCTTTCTTTCTTTCTTTCGTTCTTTCTTCCTTTTTCTGTGCCTGTCAAAGTGAAAAATGGCTGGGTGGGAATTCTAATTATGTGGAACATGCTGGGCACAGTCTTCCTGTCCAAGAAAATTGGTGTAACCACTGTTCTTGAAGCAAATAAGGCAATGCCATGGTGACTAGAGAGAGGGGTGACTTGGCTCAGGGCTAGCAACTCAACCTACTGCTCTCACAGGGCTCTATACATTTAAGGAATAGTTTCCGAATCATCTCACTGGGATCTTGGTCAGTTTGGTATAGCCGACTCAGTCACAATTGTTGTTGTAGACTTTCATTTCTTTTCTGATTATTAAATTGACACTTTAAAAAAGCCAAGTAGCTTAAATTAGAAAATTTCAGAATTTTCCTTCATTCCTGTTTAGCGTACTATAGTATGATGCTTTTTTTCTTTCTAATGAGGCTTACTTTATAAGTCCTTATTTGTTTGGTAATTTGCTTACTATACATAGCTACCGTTTTCTATATATATAAAAAAACATCAATATGATTGGCTTTTGTGTCTCATAAAGTCAGCTGTGACTTTCGTGCCTTCATAAGGACTCCAACTCTCTCCTGGTTCCCTGTGATCCACTTTTGGGTTTTCAGATGTACAAAATGGACCTGAGAGACCAAAAAATAATATTAAAATATTAAGCCATTTGTCTCTTTCTGCTCTAAAAATATGGGTTTATTATTTGTTACCACTGACAGCTTCCCAGTGAGGTAAGGGGGTCAGGGACACTATTAACTCCGTGTTTTTAAATTGGCTACACATAGAGGAAATCACTTGCCCAAGGACATGGTGAGTCAGTCGCTAGGATGAAAACAGCCCTTATTTTTTTGAGTTTCAATACACAGCAAGACCATGATCCAGATGGGTTATGGGATTAGGGCCCTTCACAAACAAGCACGTATTAGTCAGGCCTGGAAATAATTATGTCCCTTTCACATTTGAACAGAAAGTGAACTCTCAATGATATTGGCAACAGGGAAAGATTCTCCAAGACCTTTTTTTTTTTTTTTTAATTTTATTTTTAAGTTACAGATGGCTAGTCTGAAAGTACGAGGGGCAGGGGAAACAACTAAACAAAAAAAAACCTTCCTTGTCTTTTTCTCCCAGGCCTGGCCTCATCTAACACCCCTAACCACACCCCTGTGGGAAGAAGGATTACACTTTCCACTATTCCCTAGAGTAGATTTTGTTCTTTTAAAATAAACAAACACTTGAAAACTCTTTTTTTTTTCTCCTTCTAATATTAGCTTTGGTCTTGAATCAGAATTGATTTGGCATTGAGTAATCAGAAAGAATGAACTGTTCTCTGACACCCAGTAATGTTGGGTCTCCCTTAAGACAATGTCCTAGAATTATCATTAAATATGATAAATCGGCGGAAGTGGGATTAATTTTGACCAAGAAAAATAATGGCACAAGAAAACTGTTTATTATCCTCACTGAGGCAGTCACTTAGTGATGCCAATGAGGTCAGCTGCCTACATTCCTGTTTTCTTGAACTGGACTGGTGATGTTCATGAGTCTTACTGTGCAGTAATAAATTTATTTTTTTTGGGGGGGGAAGAATTGAGAAAAAGCATTATTTTAAAATTTACACAAAGATTTTACACAATGGTAAGTAGAGGCTCTGGCCCAATCTACCAATTATCATTCTTCTCTGTGTCCTTGTAAGTTCTATCATTTTTTGATTCTATAGGAAAAAGGTCTTAGTCTTTAGAAATCAACCTACCTTCTCATAGGTTCCAGCAAAACTCGATTGCTTGATTGATTAGTTACTTGCTAAGACTCTTTGGTGTTTCATTTTCCTTTTATAGTACCTTTTTTTTTTCTTAGTAGACAATGTCCCAAAGAAGAACATATCTATAAGACAAACACTGTTGAACTGAGAATACTGATGGAATCCTCTCTCTAGTAAACTGGGAGGTGAGAGATAGGAACCTTCCTACCTTCGTTGGCAGGGCTTACTGAGCCGAAATAACTCAGCTTAAGTCAAACTTAAGAAAAAACTTATTCGTTATGGTTTTGGTCCCTGGGACATACAAGAGCAAATGGTTGTGGTAAGGTGGGTTTCATTCTGAAGTCTCCTCCGTTAGCTGGTCACCGTATCACTGGCTGCGTAACCTCGCTGTGAACATGTGAAGGAAAAGAGATCTCTATTTAAAAAATAATGATTAGCATGTAACAGCTGTACAAAAGAATAGGTTTTGTGCATGCATATGACATACTTGGTCACATTTGCTACTATTTCCTTTTTGTTCCTTCCCCCTCCCTTTTGTTTTCTCCCCTTTCCCTAATAGTCTCCTTGCCTTTCATGTGTTTTCCCCCAGATTCCATAAGAAAAATGTGGTATTTATTTTTTTAGTGTTTAGTTTATTTCAGTTCACATGGCAATCTTCAGTTGCAACCATTTTCTTTTTGAAGTGAATTTAATTCTTTTTTTTCACGAGTAAACAACCCCTCATTTTATCCATTCTGTCATGGTCAAATTCCAGAACTTGGCAATTGTGAGAACTTCAGTGATAAACATGTCTCATTGCATTCTGATCAATAATTCCCTGTTGTGTACTGATCTGATGGCTCCTTGGGTACACAATGAGACACAGGCACGCTAGTCATGGATCACAGTGTATTATTAAGGGAATTCATAGCATGGACTAAAGATGGGCAGGAACTGAAGGAGACACCATGGGATGACACTTACCGGTTTATCCTGGGGCTTTTTCAGCCTGCCTTCTTATATAACCCATGACCCTCTGCCCCAGGGGTGGCACCCTCCATGGTGGGATGGACATTTGTACATCAGTCAATAATCAAGAAAGAACCTCAGGAACATTCTACAAGTCAATCTGATGGGGGTATTTTCTACATTGAGGTCCTCTCTTTCCAGATGACCTAGGTTGTGTCAAATTGACAGGAAACAACAACATCAACAAAACTAATCATTAAAGGTGCTATAATAAATCAAGTTGTTTTCCTAATTTTATTTTTAGGTAGCTTGTGTTATTGCCTAGATACACAATTTATCTTGTGCCCTGTAACTTTGCCACATTTATTATGTTGTTCAACAGCGTTCATTTTTGGAGATATCTTTCGGCTTTTCCATATATGATCATGTTATGAGTGGAGGCAATTTTATTTCTTTATTTGAATCTTGTGTGCAATTTATAATTTTCTTTCTTGGCTAATTGTTTTAACTAGAATTTCCAGGATTGTATTGAATAAAAACGGTCCGAGAGGATACTCTTTTATTGTTCCTGATTGTATGGGAAAATGATTTCAGTGTCATATCATTGAGTAGGCTGTTAGCGCTGGGTTTCTCACATATGGTCTTTAATATGTTTTGTGCATTCCTTCTATATATAATTTGTTGGTAATTTTAAACATCTTTTATTTTATTAACTTATTCTTTAAAAAATTTATACGTGTCTATAATACATTCTAGCTACATCATCTTTCTATGCTCTCTTATCCCTCACCCACTCCTACCAGCCCTCTCTCCTCCCATAAATTTTATGTATTTTTGTTTTGGTTATGCTTTGAGACCCACTGGGACTAACCAGGGGCAACCGTGTGGGCATGGGTGTGGAGCTATCCACTGGGACATGAGTGACTCACCCATAGCAACATCACCGGAGACAATGATTTCTTCTCCTCTGAAAACCATCAACTTCCAGTAACTCCCTCAAGCAAGACTGAACCCCTTGCATTCTGAACCTTTCTTTCAACTATGACTGAATGATTATGGACTCAGCTTTGCACAGATGCTATACAAGAAAATCACAGCTGCTGTCAGTTCATTAATCTCCTAGCCATGTCCATAAAGCATGCCCTTCCCTGCTGTTGTCCTGGTTCTTACACTGTTTTCTACTCCTTCTGTGGTGTTCCCTGAGCCTTAGAGGAGATGAACATGTATTTTGGCTAAGGTTCAGCATGGTCAGTCACTTGCTCTTAGACCTTTACCAGTCATGGGTTTCTTTCATTAAGCAACATTTGCATCAAAGAGAAGCTTTATTGATCAAGGATGATGGCATTTCTAGCCTATGGGTATAAACAACATGCCCACTTAGCAAAACAACAGTAATGGGTTTACCCCTAGTGCCTATGACCTCCCCATCCATGGGCCTTTGACCAAGTCCACAATATTGGGCATGAACTCTTGCCTATGAGTTGGAGTTGAATACAATAACAAATTGGTCTGTGGTCCCAATAGCAGTCATGCCTCTACTGTATCCATAGGCTATCTTGCCTGACAAGTTAGTAATGTAGCATGCAAGGTCCAAATCTGGGAAAGACCATTGCTGACGTTTTAGCTGCTTGCATAGCAACCTCTGGCACAATGGAAGCTAGCCACCAGGTAAGAAGCTTCTAGCTCAGTTACAGCATGGCTTCTGTATGTTCTGATTTTACTGCTAAATAAACCTGTAATAGGTTTTTTCTTTTTCTTTCTTTCTTTCTTTCTTTCTTTCTTTCTTTCTTTCTTTCTTTCTTCCTTCCTTCCTTCCTTCCTTCCTTCCTTCCTTCCTTCCTTCCTTCCTTCCTTCCTTCTTTCTTTCTTTCTTTCTTTCTTTCTTTCTTTCTTTCTTTCGTTCTTCCTTTCTTCCTTTCTTCCTTTCTTTCTTTCTTCCTTTCTTCCTTTCTCTTCTCTTCTGTTTTCTTTTCTTTTTCTTTTGAGACAGGGTTTCTCTGTGTAGCCTTGGCTGTCCTGGACTCACTTTGTAGACCAGGCTGCCCTCAAACTCACAGTGGTCTCCCTGCCTCTGCTTCCCTGAGTGCTGGGACTAAAGGTGTGCACCAGTATTCCGGGCCACACCTCCTCTTTCTGGTCTCTCAAATTTATCTCCTCAGAGTCCTGGACCACACCCCTCTCTGTGCTGCTTGTTCAGGTTGTTACCAGCTGGCAAAAGCCATGCCCTGCATGAGACAATTAACAGCTGTGGACAAACTAAAGCTCAAACTGAAATCCCACACTTGTTAAAAGAAAAACATATTTACATAACATAACTGACTTTACAAAGAAACCAAAATGTCCATTACAATGTCTCTTTGTTGTTTGCCATTGCAAATGGTTGTCTAGGTGATTTGTGAGCTTTCAAGCTTTTTCTTGTCTCTACCTTTCATTAGTAGGAGCACTGGGGAAACTGTTTTGTGTGGATTCTGGGGGATTCGAACTCCTAAGGAATATGGACACTGTGGTTGCTCCCCATAAGCTTATATATTTTAATCCTTAGTCTCCAGGGCTTTTTGGGAAGACTATGGAACATGGAGGAGGCAGAATTTTGATGGAAGAAGTATGCCATTGCCAGTGGACTTTGAGGTTGTATAGTCTGGTCCTACTTCTTGTTCTCTATCTTTTCTTACTGTGTGCAGATGAAATGTGGTTCTGCCTGCCGGGCCAGCCTTCTGCTCCTGCTCCGACGCTTTCTTGCTATGAGTGATTGCATCGCCTCCAAAATGTAAGCTAAAGTAAACCTCTTTCCCTTGTAAGCTGCTTATGGTCATGGTGTTTTATCATAGCAACAGAAAAATAGCTTGAAGAGAAATGTTGTACCAGTCCCTTCAAGGTCCAGGGGACATTGTTAAAGAGGAGGCAAAAAGAGTTTAAGAGCCAGAGGATAAGGAGGAGTGCCATGGAAAGTTGCCTTCTGAACATGACATGTCTATTATGCTCAGGAACTCACCTCACCTGTGGTTATCCTTGCAGGACCTGAATAAATTAAGCCTGTCAACATTCTGTTATGGATCAGAGAGAAGCTCATGAGTTTCCACCCCTCCCTGAGAAGCCATTGGTTGCTAATGATTGCTGAGAGAGGAAAAGTTTTCTTTAGTGGTATAAGAACTGATAAATTGCCCATGCTTCGGTGAATAACTCCCTACTCATGCTCATAAAACACTTAATAAACTCAGTGGGTCACAAAAACAACAACAAAAGATATTTGAGTTAGTTGGTTCATTGTAAAGTTTTTTTTTTTCCTTTGACAAACTTTTAATATAGTTCATATGTTTTTTTCCCAGCTCTACTCTTTTCTGTAGTTCAGTGGGATCCCTGACGATGCTTAGTTTGAATTCTTGGCCAGGCTGCTCACCTTTTCTTTGTGTTCAGCCAGAAAACTTTATTTTGTTATTTTGTGGGTTTGATATTTCTTTGATTCTTTATGTTCCTTGAAGCCTTGTGTCACTGTTTGCAGGTGAAGAATTTGCTAAATGGCTTTGTGAGAGAGACATCTTCACAGATACACTCTGTTAGAATTCTGGGGTGCTTTCAGGCCTTCTCAGTGGATACTCCCTCTCTGCTTAGGGGCGATGTATTTTCTTTGATCTCACAAATTCAGACTTGGTTCTGTGAATTATTTTCTCTAAGCTAGTGCCCTAAAACCTCCAAAACCAGCATAATTATGCTGGCTGCTAACATCTGTACTTTCTCTCGATATCCATGTTTTATCTATGAGACATGTGAGACATGTATAGGTGTGTATGATTCACTAATTATTCATAGAATTGGGCATAAGGGAGGTGGCCTCAAATAAAAAGGTTTGCTGGTTGTCTTTATGGCTGTCTTAGTTAGGGTTTTTATTGCTTCAACAAAACACCATGACCAAAAAGCAAGTAGGGGAGAAAAGCGTTTATTCAGCTTACACTTCCACATTGCTGTTAACCACCGGAGTAAGTCAGGACAGGAGCTCAGGCAGGGCTGAAACCTGGAGGCAGGAGCTGATGCAGAGGCCATGGAGGGCTGTTGCTTGCTCACTATGGTTTGCTCAGCTGGCTTTCTTATACAACCCAGGACATCCAACACAGGGATAGCCCCACCCACAATGGGCTGGGCCCTCTGCAACCAATCACTAATTGGGGAAATGCCACACTTCTGGATCTTATGGAGGCGTAGCCTCAACCGAGACTCCTTCCTCTCTGATAACTCTAGCTCGTGTCAAGTTGATACAAAACCAGGTAGCACAATGGCTAAGATCAAATTTTTGCTGATCTGCTTCATGTGTTGATATTTACCACAATAACTGTATGTGGCTACTCATGGTTTTGTTCATTAACCTGTTTCAAAACGTGCTGAAGTTTTTTAGGGCAAGACCTGTGCGTGTGAACTTATTTGGAAACAGTTATTGCAGATGAGTCAGTTAGGATGAAGACTGTGTCTTTATGAGAAGGGAAATATATATATATTTCCCTATAAGAAATGACAACTGTAGACTGGAGTCATGTTACCAATATCCAAAGAATCCATGGAGAGTTCTGGAACCCGTCTTCCTCTAGTGCTTTTCAAGGGAGAATGAGCCCATTGACACCTTGTTCTAAATATTTCAGCTTCGATATTCTGAAACAATAAATTTTCATTGTTTAAAGCCCCTGAATTGAGGTAGTTTGTGACCACAGTAGGGGAAAGCTATCACAGGGATATTATTTAGAAATATATGCTTTTCATAGCTGCCCCTTACTATGGTTTGAATCTCTGTTTTCACAAGCCATAGGCTGGATAATGGATTTCCAAGACAGAAGAACTGGGAGATCCTGGGACTTTAGGAGAGGACAGGAACATGGGGGGGCCACCTGTGTGAACACCCTTCTAACGTGAGTGCACTTGTTCTCAGAAGGGAAGGCTACTGGAGACAACTTACCCTCAGGAGTCTCCTCTTCTTCACTCACTAAGTGGCCGTGTAATTGCTCTGTTATCAGTGCAAAGCCACAGGGTCCTCACCACTGCAGGGGATCAAGACCCAATCTTGAACCTTCAGTCTCCACAAATCATCACAAGGTAGATAGTTTTCTTTCCTTTAAAAAAAAAAATCTCTGGTTCCAGCTCTTTTATTATAGAAAGGGAAAACAGGCTGAGACTTTCCCCTTGAGCGTCTGGCATTGGAAGTTCAGCATTAGGAGATGTTAAAATGAAGTCCTGAGAGAACACATACTGTCTAAGCCACATCCCTGGAGGCGATTATTCCAGACAGAGAAATTAAGGAGACACTTAAACTGATAAATGTTTGCAAGCCTCTAGCCTCAGATACACATCTATATTTGATGCCTCTGGCCTGGGGCATTTCCATGTAACTGAAGAGTTGTACAACTCTGTTGAACTCAGATGTGCCTGGCAGATACCTAACACTCACTCATTTATATTCCTTAAATCTTAGTATATTTAATGTGCCAGCATTCAGAGGAATAAACATAGAACTATGAGGAAAATCTGTTGGGAAATTGGTAATTAAAATACTTTTGTGAGTATTACAGCAATTTCATCCATTCACATCCAACTGAAATGTTGTCTTCATAGAGACTAGACAACCCAAAGGCCATGCTGTTTGACATGTACATATTTTCCCCTGCCGTTGTAATTGCGGTGCTGGACAGTGCGTGGGCCCTAATTTTGTGTCTGTGTTTTTTCCTCTGGGTGAAAAGTTTCTTAAGAAAGAAAGAACAAAGATTGCAATGTTGCGATTTGACCGAGTTTGGAAACACTCTTGTGAATAGAGGAATGAAAAGAAGCTTCTGGGATTTTTAGAGTGATGTGTGGCTGCAATTCCACAGCCCAACTCAGTTTAACAGAGCTAGAAGCAGCTTGATTCGATTGTATATATCAGCTGAACGTGCCCCTTGAGTTTGAGTTGTAGCTGGCATCGGATTTAACGGCTGACATGAAGCAAATCTGAAAAGAGAGGGGGCCTGATGGACTGCTTCTTCAGCAAGGCATCGGAGCCACTGGTTGGTGTAAGCTTTTGAACCAGCAAAATATGAGTCACAATTTAAAAAGAAAAACAAAACCTCAAGTTTTTTTGCAGGCTAAGTTAGAAACAATGCTGTGATGCCCATAGAAACAACTACTAGACGAAGGTGATGGGGGCCTGTGCCTTTGATAGGTAAATGTTCGAGGATCACCCTTGTTTAAAAGATAGCTGAAGATTCCACAGCAATGGACACATTCTCTGAAAAAGGAAGAATGGATTTTTAAGGATGGGTATTGCTGGGTGGAGAAGTCAACTCTTGTAATCCTAGCACTAGTAGGCTGAAGTAGCTAGTATTTTTTTTTTTTTTTTTGAGACAGGGTTTCTCTGTGTAGCCTTGGCTGTCCTGGACTCCCTTTGTAGACCAGGCTGGCCTTGAACTCACAGAGATCCACCTGTCTCTGCCTGGATTACGGGTCTGTGTCACTACACCCGGCTACCGTTGTAATCTTGAAGCCGGTCTTGGCTGGAAAGTCAGATGTTGTGTTGAAAACACAAGAGAGTGGGGACAAAGGTTCTAGTCTTGTGAGAAGTCTGTGTCTTGCCGAGGGGCTGACAAGAGCAGAACGGTCACAAGAGGAAGGGCAAAGATGAGATTTCCCACTGGGGTCCACAGACTACTTCAAGACCAGCACAGTAAAAGCTGCGCCGTGTGCAGGAAGGGAGCGTCCTTGTAGCCACAGCGGACAGTAGTGAGCAGCTGTGGCTGTGGAGGAGTTACGTGAAATCTGATCTCTTTTAGACTTAGGACTTAGTCATCACTGAGGAACTGAGAGAAAGCCATGATGGAACAGAATTGAAGAAACGTTACCTGAGCCAATCATGGACGAGAGAACTGCTAGACAGTGCTGGTCAGGGTCTGAGCTAGCCCTCCTCTCTTCCCACTGCTCGGAGAATCTCCCCGTATGGTGGGTGCTTAACAGTAATGTGGTGAGGATGTGTTAGTATGCAGGTAACCATTCCATTGTCCACGCTTCTTCACGAGTCCTAAGCAGGTCTTTCCTGATGGCACTGGATGCTGAAGGCACGGATGTGATGTTTTCAATCAGAAGGGCTGACTTAGACTGATACACAGTGTCTACCCTGTATGGTGCAAAAAAAACGAAGACTTCAGGAAGTTCATGATTTTTGCCACCTCTTTGGTGGCTTTGAGACTCGGGTGCAGACAGTTTTCAGATGGGTTGAGCTGAGCTGAGGCTGCCCTGCTGAGGGGGATTCACAGCAGGTGAGAGTCGTTCTCCCTAGCGCCGCCGTTACATTTTACTTGCTTATAATTTATGTGCTGCATCTTCCTGAATGGACTCAGTGAGTGTGTAAGTGTAGAAGTTACAGATGAGGAACACCGGTCAGAGGGACAGAATGAGTTCTTCCTGTACCTGGGGCCTGATATTTGGTTTTGCTTTGTGCTTCCTAACGGTCAAGGCAAAGGTGAAGTCATTTTCATAATATTTTATTGTTAGTTAAAAAAACAAAAAACACACTCACTCTTTTTTCCCCCTCCCAACTAAAAGTTGACACTCCTCCAAGGATCAAAATCTACTGAGAACTTGTTTTGTTGATGCTTATCTCAGTGACGTGGAGAAACGGCACTGTAAGAACCGCATTGGACAGTGTTCTCCAGAGCCCTTCCAAGCTGCTCTCTCTAAATCCTGAATTGTTGAACCGAATCTCAGGGAGAATGTTTTCATGAGAGCATGGGAAATAATGATTATCATGCAGCTAATTGCATCACTTAAAATTTTTTTTAAAATATAAAAGAGCCCCTCTGGATTGATTAAGAAACAAAGTTATAATGTAAAGCTTCTAATTATTCGCGCTGTGCCTGCTGTTTAGTTTGAAGGGCTAGAGAGATGGCTTAGTGGTTTAACGCACTCGGTGCTCCTGCAGAGGATCTGGGTTTGATTCCCAGCACTTACATGGAGGCTGACAATCATCTGTGACTCCAGTTCCATGTTATGTCTTCCAGCTTACACAGGTCCCAAGAATGTACATGGCACAGACATCCACACAGACACATAGAATAAAGTAAACTTAAAAACCATTCTCTTTGATATGTTACCCACAATGAATAACTACAAATATAAACATCTGAGTATAAACATATGCCTTATGCAGATGTGTAAACATATAAGCCCATGTCACCCACATACAGCTCATAGCTTTATGGCTGTCCTTAATGGTATATCATGTCTATTTCTCTGTGGAAGTTATTCTGATAGTAATACTTACATGAATAGGTCATAACTCATCTGGTCAGTGTCCTTGTCTCTTCCTGCTACTCAGAGAGTCTGTCTATATGGTGGGTGCTTAACAGGAAATATTGAATGCGGTGTGGGTGTGTGTGTGTGTAGGCAACCATTTCATTGTCTATGCTTCTTTCTGAGCCCTAAGCAGGTCTTTCCTGGTGGCACTGGCTGTTGAAGGAGTAGAAGTGTTTTCAGTCAAGCACGGACTAGTACAGACACTGTGCATAATACAAAAAAAATGAAGATACCAGCTTCAGGAATGTCACGATTTTTGGCCGTTCTCCCATTGTATTTTGGTTGCGGTAGAATTTTTAGATTTATTACCTTAAAGATACTTTCATTTTAGTATTGCTACACATAGCTTCATAACAGTATTTGCTTTTTTAATTTCATATTTTGGAAGCTTTAGTTTTTTTCTTACTCGGTCTTTTCTATCATGATTTTGTTCTTTGGTTTTTGCCTGTGATATCCTTTCAAATTTATATATAGATTTACAAAGGAAAAATTTAGTTAGGATGGTGATTGTCTTAAGAAAGTGATTACTTTTAATAAGGAAAATACTGTAGTCATCTTTGACTTTAAATAGTTCAGAGGAACAATATGAACAAACATACTGACTCTATTTTATTTGTCAGTCTGCTTTAATTGCTGGGCTTCTTCAAAATTCTATGGGAATGCTTCTGACTTTTCTTTTAATCTCTAGATTTTTATCATGAGTTCTTACCTATTAGCCATTGTAATTCTTGAACTGGGGTGTTCTGATATCTATTTTACTTTCTTTCAAAATGAGCCCAACTATCCATACCCTTTTGTCAACACATCAACAGATCAGAAATGGTATTTGTCCTGTTGTATTTGCTTTACTTCCCTCTCCTTTTCTTCCTCCTGTTAGAATTCCCTCTCACCACTGGCAGAGTTTATAAGCAAAACTATATTCCCCTGTCTTTTTACATTTTTTTTCTATTAGATTTTTGTCGAAATATTGGTAATAGAGTGTACATTGGCTTCATCCAGTGTTTATGAAATAATATTGTCAGTGGTTCGAAATAGCTTATAGATTTTTATTTTGTATAATAAACTTAAAAAATTTTAAATCATCTTGTAATATTTTCCATCATTGTGATTTATTTTAACTATCTCTGGTTTTCTTTATTTCCCATTTTCCTTATCTCCTGTATTATTTTGTCTTATTTTAAATAAAATCTTGAAGATTGCTTTTATAGACAAATTTGGCCCCATCCCTGGTCTCTGTCTTTGTTTTCTAAAGCACCACTACTTGAGATACATTTTGACACTTTGAAAAATGTTGACATCTCTATCACCATCACCTGGCTTCATTGTTGATTTTTAAATTAAAATTTAATTCTATGTTAAAGGCATATCTTCAGTAACCGTTTCTCAAAAAGATGCCACATTTTTTTTTCAGTATCCTGGCAATTAGAATAACTTTCTATTTCCTTTACATTTGATGTTAAATTGGCTTAACATAACATATTTAACTCCTCGAATTTTTCCTCACAATTCTGTGATTGCTTTTTATTATTATTATTATTTCTTGGTATTTTGCACCTCCAAGAAATCATCTGATGCCAACTCTATGTGATCTGGAGGGGGGAGGGGTTGACTTTTAAATGCTTTGGTTTATTCCTTTAAGCCCAATATCTTAACGTTTGGGTTTCCTTTCAATCATTTTCAGAGGAGCCCTTTCAACTTAAGAGTCAGTTTCTGCTTGTGCTGACTTGTTTTATCCTGGTCTTCTGTTTGTTTTGCATGTGATCTTTGGGCTCTTTCTACCTTCTCACTGTCCTCTTCTACACCCAGAGTTGCCTCCCTTTTGCCCTTTACCCTTACAGTCAAAACTGCACAAACAGCTGCAGTAGATAGGGAGATTACTTCCTCCCCTTATTCAAATCCATTCATAGTATATTTCTGCTTAAGCTACCTCAGTTGCCTTTAGATAAAGCAAAGCCTCTAAGGTGGACTTAACCCTGACCTTTAGAAACTGCTGGTAGGGAGCCACTGATAACACTATTTAAGGAATTGTCATATACATGAAATGTTCTCAGATAACATAAATAAACCAAAAAAATTTTCTCACCAGTTACCTGTTGGTACCTGGAGAAAAATACTCTAATATTTCATAGTTTATTCTGATTCTTTTTTTAAAAATTCTTTATTAATTATACTTTATTCACTTTATATCCCGCCCCCCCCCGTGGTTCCCTTCCTCCTCCCGTCCCAATCCCTCCCTTCCTCCACCCTCTGCCTGCATGCCTCTCCCCAAGTCCACTGATAGGGGAGGACCTCTTTTCCTTCCTTCTGATCCTAGTCAATTAGGTCTCATCAGGAGTGGCTGCATTGTTTTCTTCTGTGGCCTGGTAATGCTGCTTCCCCTTCAGGGGGAGGTAATTAAAGAGCAGGCCAATCATTTCATGTCAGAGACAGTCCCAGTTCCTATTACAATGGAACCCACTTGGATACTGAACTGCCATGGGCTACATCTGTGCAGGGGTCTTAGGTTATCTCCATGCATAGTCCTTGGTTGGAGTATCAGTCTCAGGAAAGACCACTGTGCTCAGATTTTTTGGTTCTGTTGCTCTCCTTTTGGAGTTCCTGTCCTCTCCAGGTCTTACTGTTTCCCACTTCTTTCCTAAGATTCCCTGCACTCTGCCCAAAGGTTGCCCATAAGTCTCAGCATCTGCATTGATAGTCTGCAGGGCAGAGCCTTTCAGAGGCCCTCTGTGTCAGGCTCCTGACTTGTTCCCTCTTTTCTCCTTCTTCTGATATCCATTCTCTTTTGCCTTTCTGGATAGAAAGGCAAAAATATTTAAAAAGCTAAAAATAGCTTTTTAGCAAGAGTCCTCCCTCTTGATTAGTTTTTTTAGGTGTATAGATTTTAGTAGGTTTATCCTATATTATATGTCTATATGAGTGAGTATATACCGTGTCTGTTTTTCTGTTCTGGGATAGCTCACTCAGGATGATCTTTTCCAGGTCCTACCCTTTACCTGCAAATTTCATGATTTCCTTGTTTTTTTTTTTTTAATTGCTGAGTAATATTCCTTTGTATAGCTATACCACAATTTGTGCATCCATTCCTCCACTGAGGGGCATCTGGGCTGTTTCCAGCTTCTGGCTATTACAATTAAGGCTACTACAAACATGGTTGAGCAAATGTCCTTATTGTGTACTTGAGACTCTTTTGGGTATATGCCTAGGAGAGGTATAGCTGGATCTTGAGGAAGCGCTATTCCTAGTTGTCTGAGAAAGCGCCAGATTCATTTCCAGAGTGGTTGCACAAGTTTACATTCCCACCAGCAGTGGAGGAGGGTTCTCCTTTCTCCATAACCTCTCCAGCATGTATTGTCACTTGAGTTTTTGATCTTGGCCATTCTGATGGGTGTAAGTGGAAATCTCAAGGTCGTTTTGATTTGCATTTCCCTGATGGCTAATGAGGTTGAACATTTCTTTAAGTGTTTTTCTGCCATTTGATATTCCTCTACTGAGAATCTCTGTTTAGCTCTGTACTCTATTTTTTAATTGGATTACTTGATTTTTTGCTGTTTAACTTCTTTAGTTATGCTCTTAATGGAGTTGGAAAGATTGTTTCTTGGCCATGCAAGTCGTCCAATGAGTGCGGAATGCAGACATCTTCTGGCCAGTTATTTTACTTCCACTGACGTAGTAGGATATTTAGACGCAGTACTTTTCATGTTTTGTACGAAACTCCTTGGATAATGGCTGCATGAGTTACATTTCTGCGGACATAGCCAACGCCATCTCTCCCTTCCCCACTCCCTCACCAGCACCTCTGATCTCTCTTCCTTTCGTTAACAGCAAGTCAGAAGGTAATATTCACTGTGATTTTAATTTTCACATCTTTGGTGCTTAGTGCTGTTGAGTTGCTTCTCATATGCCTGTTGGACATTTACATCTCTTCTTTTGATAAATGTCTGTTTAACTCCACCTTTCACACAGTGCTAGATTTCTTGTGTCTTTCAACTCATTTCTGTTTTGCAACCCCCCCTGGGCATGCACATGCTATTCAAACTTACATGCAAAATAACCATAAGAAATTGTCCTTTCACCCTAAACGGAAAGATATATACCTGAGAAATATTACTAAATATTTTAATATGTGTTTTCCTCCCAGTAATCTGAGATTATTAAGTCTAATGCTGTCAACAATGGCTAGGCTTGAGCTGATAGTTGCTACTTTGCTTGTTCTTTTCTTTATGTTTTCTGTATACCTGGTTTTGTTATTGCTGCCCTTGTTGTGTCCCTTTCTGCTCAAGCCTGTTATATTTTAATCCTACTTTTTTATCTTTAAACATTAATTTCTACCACCCTACTTTATTTTATCATATAAGCCATATCTCCTTCCTAAGGACTGTACAGTGTTCAAAGGTTTCCTTGTTTTTAATTATAACTAGCTTTCAATGTTTATTTATTCTTCCAGGTTTCAGCAGATTTGTCTCTTCCCAGCAGGCTTGTGAACTGCTTTCTCTGCACTTGGCATCTGTAGGTTTTCAGATCTCTAGCCATAGGACCACATGATATGCAAAATATGTCACCCAAATCAGTTATATAATGGGTCTCTGCTGGCATAAGATGAACACTTGTGTTTTGCAGTCTATTTCTTTGATATTCATTATAACTTATCAGTATTGAAATTCATATTTTGGCTGATTTAGAAATTTGGTAGACCATTGATAGAGAATGGCTCATTCTCCAGTTGGAAGAAAGAAACTGTGTCTTTCTAAATTGGGGCACAGAAATGATGTGTTTTTTGAAGTAAGTTACTTGTGTTTTCAGATCCTGGATAACTGGTACTTTTTTTTTTTTTTTTTTTTTTAGTGAAGCAAAACATGGATGAAGCGAATGTTTTATTCTAAAATAAGCTACACTGTTCTTTTTAAATTTTTTGTTTTTAATTTAATTTTACTTTTTTAATTTTAATTTAATTTAAATTTATTTTATTTTATTTTTAATTACACTTTATTTACTTTGTATCCCCCCTCTAGTTCCCTCCCTTCTCCCCTCCCAATTCCTCCCTTCCTCCCCCTTCTCTACACATGCCCCTACCAAGTCCAATGGTAGGCGAGGGTTTCTTTTTCTTCCTTCTGATTCTAGTCTGTTAGGTCTCAGGAATGGCTGCATTGTCTTCTTCTGTGGCCTGGTAAGGCTGCTCCCTCATCAAGGGGAGGTGATCCAAGAGCAGGCCAATCAGTTCATGTCAGAGACAGTCCCAGTTCCCATTACTATGGAACCCACTTGGACACTGAACTGCCATGGGCTACATCTGTGCAGGGGTTCTAGGTTATCTCCATGCATGGTACTTGGTTGAAGTATGAGTCTCAGGAAAGATCCCTGTGTTCAATTTTTTTGGTTCTGTTTCTCTCTTTGTGAAGCTCCTGTCCTCTCTAGGTCTTACTATTTCCCACTTCTTTCATAAGATTCCCTGCACTCTGCCTAAAGTTGTTTGTAGCAGCTTTATTTGTAATAGCCAGAATCTGGAAACAACCCAGATGCCCCTCAACTGAAGAATGGATGCAGAAATTGTGGTACATCTGCACAATGGAATATTACTCAGCAATGAAAAACAAGGAAATCATGAAATTTGCAGGTAAATGGTGGGAACTGGAAAGGATCATCCTGAGTGAGCTATCCCAGAAGCAGAAAGACACACACGGTATATATACTCACTCAAATAGACATATAATATAGGATAAACCTTCTAAAATATGTACACCTAAAGAAACTAATCTAGAGGGAGGACTCTGGCTAAAATGCTCAATCCCTATCCAGAAAGGCAAAGAGGATGGACATCAGAAGAAGAAGAAAACAGGAAACAAGTTAGGAACCTCCCACAGAGGGCCTCTGAAAGAGTCTGCCCTCAGACTATCAAAGCAGATGTTGAGTCTTATGGCCAAACTTTAATTTATTTTTTACTACAATTTATTTATTTTGTATCCCAGCTGTAGCCCCCTCTTTATCTCTTCCCAATCCTGCCCTCACTCCCTCTTTTGCTACCATGCCCCTCCCCTAGTCCACTGGTAGGGGAAGTCCTCCTTCGTGTCCCTCTGACCCTACCCTGTCAGGTCTCATCAGGACTGGCTGCATTTTCTTCCTCTGTGGCCTGGTGATTAATGAGCCAGCCACTAAGTTCATGTAAGGGACAGTTTCTGTTCCCCTTACTAGGAAAACCAATTGGATACTGAGCTGCCATGTGCTACATCTGTGCAGAGGTTCTAGGTTATCTCCATGAATGGTCCTTGGTTAATATAGGATAATCATAGTCAAATCTGCACACCTAAAGAAACTAAGCAAGAAGGAGAACCCTGGGTAAGATGATCAATCATCATTCAAAAAGGCAAATGGGATAGACCTTGGAAGATGGAGAAAACAGGAAACAGGACAGGAGCCCATCACAGAGGGACTCTGAAAGACTCTGCCCTGCAGGGTATCAAAGCAGATGCTGAGACTCACAGCTAAACTTTAGGCAGAGTGCAGGGAATCCCATGAAAGAAGGGGGAGATAGAAACACTTGGAGGGAGCAGGAGCTCCATGAGGAGAGCAACAGAATCAAAACATCCGGGCCCAGATGTCTTTTCTGAGATTGACACTCCAGCCAAGAATTTTGTTTTTACACTGACCACTCTGAAATAGTCAGAGAGTCCTTGGCTGAGGTTAGAGAAAACCTGGCTAAACGTGAAAGATAATACAAAGCAAACCAAAGATGGTTTAAATCTTGGTTTGTTGCTTCCCCTTGGTTTACTACGTTGTTATCTGCTTTAATAGGACCCTTGCTGATATTGTTACTTTTGCTTACCATCAACTCCTTCATATTAAATAGGTTGTTCTAATAGTTAAAATCCCCTCACATATGAAGGTAGTGATCTTAAAGTACATTTATATGTATCTATCTTTTATAAGTTTATGCTTTTTACATGATGAAGTTAAAATGTACAAACTCTACCTTAAAGTAAAGCTCACACATTGACTATTCTTAAATATAAAATGATAAAATAATTCACTTTTTGTTATCAGGAAGAAAACTATATTGACAGTCTTTGTTAGGATTAGTTGTTGCTCTGGCTTGAGAAGTTGCTGATCGAGGATATAACAAGAAGTCTTTTTCTGAGAATGATTTTATTCTATGAAATTCATTTTATGATCATATGTCCTCCATCTTCAAGAAGAGCTTTCTACAATCTACAATTCATAAAGATCTTTAAAATTTTTATTTGTATATATATATATATTTATTACAATTTATTCACTTTGTATCCCTCCTACAGCCCTCTCTCTCGTCTCCTCCCAGTCCCACTCACCTTCCCTCTTCTCCCCCTTTACCCTTTCCCTAGTCCCCTGATCAGGGAGGACCTCTTCCCTTTCTATCTGACCCCAGCTTATCATGTCTTATCTAGGCTGGCTGCATCATCTTCCTCTGTGGCCTGGCAAGGCTGCTCCCCCCAGAAGGAGGTGATCAAAGAGCCAGCCACTGAGTTCATGTCAGAGCTAACCCTTGTACCCCTTACTAGGGAACCCACTTGGAAACTGAGCAGCCCATGTGCTTCCTTTGAACAGGGGGTCTAGGTCCTCTCCATGCATGATCCTTGGTTGGAATATTGTTCCCTGTAGGCCTCCCTGGACAGGAGCCTTCCACAGAGGAGTTCATAAAGAATTTGTCTAGTGTTTTGATGCAAAAAAAAAAAAAAGTATGAAATTCCCTTTGTTCCTTGATTTGTTTGAATTCCCCAAAGCAATGAATCTTTGGGAATCTAAAATTGCTTGACTGGAATATTTCTGTGAGGAATTTTTGGAATACTGAAAATAATTGGAGAATTTTATTGCCATATATTCACTTTTGTTTACGTGAGTTACTATAGGCTAATAATTCAGCAGATAATGACTGGGGATGTGGGTTTCCCAGTTTAGATGTTCTTATTACTTCTCATGTCAATGCAGAGACTCTGACAACCTAAGGTTGTGTAGTTTTCAATAGATATTTATATTTTTACCGTCCCCAATATTAGCACAGACTACAGTTTGCCAAAATATTTTTCTATCTCTATCTCTAAGAGACGGACATAAACTTTGAGTCACTGAATGACTTAAGTCCAAATGAATTTGATAGCTTTCAGGGAGATTGCTCTAGGGAAAAAAGGAAACTTTTCGCTTGTTAAATTAAGGCATAGGGTACAAAGGCAAGAGTTACGATCAAGGCTGATTTTAATCCTATATGATAGTAAAAGATATTTATGTTGTCTGTCTCCCAAAAGGCAATCCTAAATAAAAAAAATTATCAACTCTCTTCTATTTTAGTAAATTTTCACAGTAGTCATATCCATTATCATCTCACCGTAAATGTTTTAGGATTTATATGCTGTTTGCCATGATATGTTTGGGGGTAATACAGTGTCAGCGATGAAGATGGCAATCATATTAAGTGTCAGAAGGAAATAGTCTTATATTTTAGCATTTCCAGATGAGGATATGGAAACAAAATTTGAATACTTAATAGTAGTGATTCTTAAACACATGGGAGGTTTTATCTTACATATATTATTATGAAGATAAATAGGCTTGAAGAAACTATGCTTCTTTTTTATCCACCCCGTAGGGAAAGGCCTGAAAAGAGTACATGGAAAGGCATGTGTTGGATTTCAAATTCCTATGAAAACCACTGACACCCTGACACAGCCACTGTCATCAAATTAGTGTTTCGAGAATGTAAGGACCACTTTTCTAGTAAATTGATTTCATTAAAAAAAGAAACTGAGTTTGACAATCAAATTACACAAAATGAGATTCATCCATTAATGTTTTGGAAAACTGGCCCAGGAATACATTCTTAGAGAACTGATATAGTGGTTTTTTATGTCCATTGAAATCTGGTAAAATGTTTGTTTACTACTACTTTCAGTAGTCTGGATTCTCAGGGTTATCAGATGTTGGATATAGAAAAAAAAAAACATATAAGGTTTTTATAAGTACTCCAAAGACTAAAACATTTTCATTTTTTTTGTTGTCATATCCAGAAGAATACTATGAGGGAAAAATGTGCAAGAACATAAACAGGGCTGGAGAATGCCCATATGTGTCTTTCTTGGAGCTGCTTAGATGAGAAAATCTTACATATGTTGAGTCATTTCTTTCTTTTTTTTTTTTGTGTATGTGTTTTTTGTTTTTTTTGAGTCATTTCTAATTCAAGGAGTTTGGCAGGTTCAGTTGCCATGGAGTAAGAAAAGCATTGTAACACTGTTATTTTATTAGGAAAGTTAAAAGCCTTCATATTTTATTGATTTGGGAAATATGAGTGCTTATAAGAAGTTGGCCAAGGCATCAGTTGCTTTTCATCTATACTTTGGACAATGTTATCTGTTGAAAGACTATACATGAAATAGCGAATGACCAACAAGGAAGAAGAGTGAAAGATACACAGGAAGAGATGGCCATTGAACTATTACATCGCAGTTCATAAATGGAGCAAAGTTGCCCAAACAGTATTTCCCCATAGGCAAGACACAATGGAACAGTGATTAGCAGTTTTAGAAAGCAACAAGAATTTTATTTCTTTGTGTGTTTGCAGATGTGAAATAGATTCAGGATATACTCATTATTATTAATGTCATTTAAGAAAAAACAGGACTGAGAAAAGATAATTTATGCTGTGGGAACCCAGGGAATCCTGAGCAGTAGAAAGAGGTGTTAGATGTTGCATCCCTTTTTGGACTCTTTCAGACTGGAAGTGAGATATTCCTACAGATTTAGAATATCCCTCATATCAAGGATATTGGCAAAGTTCTAACCAAGTCTCTTTATTTTATTATTATTATTATTTTACAATTTATTCACTTTGTATACCATTTATAGTTCCCTCCCTCATTGCCTCCTCATCCCACCCTCCCTCCATCTTCCCTATCCCTCTCCCCTAGTGCACTGAAAAGGGGGAGTCCTCCTCCACTACTATCTGATCCTAGCGTATCAAGTCTCATTAGGACTGCCTAGATCCTCTTCCTCTGTGGCCTGGTAATGACACCCTGACAGAAGGAAATGATCCAAGAGCAGGCAATTGAGTTTATGTCAGCAACTGCCCTCCTCCCCTTACCAGGGAACTTATTTGGAGACTGAGCTGCCTGTGGGCTACATCTGAGAAAGATAGCATCTTCAACACATGTTGCTGGTCTAACTGGATGTTTACATGTAGAAAAATGCTAATAGACCCATATTTATCACCCTGCACTGAAGTACAAGTGTATCAAAGACTTCAACATAAAACCAGACACTAAATCTGTTAGTGTGCTAGCACAAAAGCTAACTTCCTGAACAGAACACCAACAGCACAGACTCTAAGATCAACAGTCAATAAATGGGACCTTGTGAAACTGAAAAGCTTCTGTAAAGGAAATGACATTGTCAACAGAATAAAACAACAGCCTACAGTTTGGGAAAAGATCTTCACCAACCCTACATCTGACAGAAGGCTAATATTCAGAATATGTAAAGAGCTCAATAAATTAAACACCAACATACCAAATAATCCAATTAAAAATGGGGTACATAAGCAGAGAATTATCAACAGAGGATTATCAAATGGTGGAGAAACCAGAGAAGCTCCAAGTTCTTAGTCATCAGGGAAATACAAATAAAATGACCCTGAGATTTCATCTTACCCCCATCAGAATGGCTAAGATCAAAACCCAAGAGACAACACAGGCTGGAGAGGATGTGGAGAAAGGGGAACACGACTCCATTGTGGGTGGGAATTCTAACCAGTTCTAAGTAGCATCTTTCTGTGTGCAAGACCAAAACCAGGAGGAAAGTGGTGCTGTGGTAAGAATTTTTTTCTGAGGTGCTTCCAGTCAAAAGGTAGACAGTTTTGTCAGGTTTATCCCCAAAGTTGACAATTATGAGAAGGAGTCTAGTCAGATAAGTAAAATAATTTATAGTGCTTCCTCCCAAATCTCATAAATTCAGCACCACTTCATTTCCTCTTCTAAAACTGGAACTGTAGTCTGCCTTTATCCTGAGCAGAACATCTACCCATTTTAGATAGAATGAACCTTACTGATGTGGTAACCATTGTTTTGATCTTATTCTACAAGACACTTTCCCACTATAGATTTTAATATATCTGGATTATTTTTCCTGCATTCTTTTGTGTGAAGTCTTCTGTATTAATTTGCCAATGCTAATACAATAATACATCATGTGCAAGGAGCCCAAACAATAGCAATTTATTTTCTTATGGTTCTTGAATATGGAAGCCCAATTTCATGGTGCTGCCAGATTTGAATTCTCCTGAGGGTCCCTGATTTGCTTGCAGATGGTCAGCTTTTTACCATGAACTCAGATGATGATCCTGGACATACATGTCCTCATGTTGATACTCATTTCTAAAGACAGACGATACTGGGCCAAGGGCAACCCTTATGACATTATCTAATCCTAAAACTTCTTTAAAGGGCGTATCTTCAGTTATGGTCATATTCTGAACTAATTGGGATTAGAAATTAATGAAATTTTGGGAAATAGGCATGCTTTTTGTATTATATATTTAATGATCAAATATTTTGAAATTCATCTTCTGGCTTTATAGCTTGTTCTTTTTATTGCTTTCTAATATTTCATTACACACACACACACACAGACACACAAGCATAGCTTTCTGTTTTACAATAGATACCTGGGTTGTTTCTGGGGTTGTTATCATATACAAAGTGATTTTGAATATTACTGTGCTAATCTTTTTGCCAAGATGTGCTTCTTTTAAAAAGGATAAATGACTAGGCTTGAAATAGCTCATTGGAGGTATTTGCTTAATTTCATAAGGAGCTTCCCCCAAATTTCTCAATATGGTTGTAACACTCTCTCTTCCCAACATTCTGTTTTCAGAGTCAGTTTATGAGAACTGCAATTGCTCCCAAGTCTCAGTACCCTTCAGGATGGTTAGGTCTTAATCATGTCTCTCCCACTGTGGGTATCTCATTGTGGTTTTCATTTGCATTCTTTCCAGTGACTAACAGTGGAGGATTGCCTCTGTACTTGACTCTAGGAAGCATCCTGGTGAAGCAGTGTTCTCAGTGGGCCCTTCATCAGATCCCTTACTTTCTGTGTTGTACTGGATGTCTGCAATTTCCCTGATGATTCCATGTGTAGCATGAACAAAGGCAGGTATAAAGTATCCAAGGGTGTAGCCTTAAATCGAAAGAAAGAAGATCTGGGTGTTTGTATGACTTCATATTTCTGCTTTCTTGGTACTCCAAACAACAAACACATGAGAAGAGGCATATCTGTAATTAAAATCAGGCTAGATAACAACTGGAGAGGCAATAGGGAAACTATGACAGTAGATCTCTATCGTACAGTATGATCCAATATGAATTCCAGATGGAATTAAAAATAATTTTAATCAAACACACATTCATTTTTATAAAGTCAAATATTTCTTAGAAGTTTGTAATGGAAAAATGAATCCTTATGTCACCACTCTCTTGCTTTTCTCCAAGTTCTGTTAGCTACAGGAATCTCCACCTTTGAGAAGCTGAATTGTGCTCGATTTTAATTTGTGGGTGACTTCTTGTCTTCCATTTTAGAGATCATCTGTTGGTTTTCTATTGTGGTAGACAAAACTCTTTTCATTTTCCTTAGCATACCTCTTCTCACCATTGTTATATCAGAACCTTGGTCAGATGAAATCAATGTTTAAATTATTATCATATATAAATACAATTCAGGCAACAGACACTAATACTAGAATACATTCTTTTGAGAACCTTCATTTGGTAAATTTATTGACTCGGTTCTGTTTAAATTTTGATAAAGCTGTCACCAGATATTGTAGGTAGATATTAAAACCAGAAATTCTCAAAGGATGCGTTGATCCCTACTTCCTGCTTGCTGAGAGTCAGAGTGTAGGAGGCCAATAGACTTGAGACAGAGTCTCAAATGTATTCTAGTCATGTGACCTTGGCAAAGTTATTTAAAATTTTAATACATTCCAAGCTCTTTATATAAAAAAATGAAACATAGATTTTCTGAAGTACTAGGTATAACATGTATAATTTAATTTAATCCTCGTTTCAAATATTATTTTATTTTTATTTTGAAGAGGAAAAAAATAGAAAGTCAGAAGGTCCAGCTTACTTACTCAATGCTTCACAGCTCAACTAGTTGAATAAAACTTGGATTTAAAACATAGCAACAGGGTATGTACTTGTAACTCTTGTCTCATGGGATCAAACTGACATTTATGTGAGGTGGTACATACAAAATGCTCTCCATAGCCGCTGATGTGTAGCCCATGCTCCTTCAGTTATAAAAAGTTCACCAACATTAAGGAAAGATATAAGTTCAGTAATATGATGCAAAGTTTGATAATCACCAGTCTCTCTCTTCCTCTTTTTTTTTTTTTTTTTTAATGAACTAAAACTCACTACGAGTTCATGGAAAAATGTTTTAAAAGTTCTAGAATAGGATCTTGAGTAATATTATTAATCAAAGATTATTACAGCTACATGAACCCAAAGTTCTTCATACAACTTCTAAAAGTGGTACTTAGGAAAGCAAGAAAAAGAGGGAAACCCATAGCTACAGCGAATGAGAAGATAAAGAATGCTTTATCTAACAAATGCTTAGTTAATAAAGAAACTCTGAAGCATACCCTAAACAGTCAGGAAATGGGAACCATTTTGGAAAGAATGCAGTGGATCCCAGTGGATATGGAAGACAGGTTTTAAAAGCAGATGACCTTGACCAGCAGAAGACAGGCTTCTACAAGCCAAGACAATGCTTGAAAGTACCCCACTGTGGAGGACTGAAGGGATGTACTGGTCAAGAAAATATTGGAAAACAATGAAAACTCAAATCACATATAAATGAAAGATAATCACAAATTACTAAATGTAAAAAGTAACTCCTTATCTTAAATGTCAATATTTATTAAATAGATTATGTATTATTATGTCAACAGAAGAGGGTGCTCTTCAGCTGAGAAAACTGATAAGCCATTAACTTTCTCACAGTTATCACACAGAGATTTTCAGGAAGTTTGATAAATGTACTAGGAGATAGCTGAAACCATGCAGGTTATCATATGGAGACAGTACAAAAGAATTAAAAATATTTATTGATGAAAATTATTCTAAAAATCCATACAGAATAAGAAAAACAAATCAAAAGTCATTAAATAAACATTTGCATATATCTGTAAAACATTCCAACCAGGAACTCAAAAATTCAGAAAAAGAGAGTCAAAGAATGTAAGAAGGACATAAACTTCAGAAAGAACAGAGTAGAAAGATAAGAATGAAAACATTTCATTTCTCAGAAATGAAAACAAAATTACCAGGTGTGAAAAGAATCAATAGGAATTATAATCAGGGACATCTAAGAAAAGAATTACAATAGCCAAATGCTGTCAAAAAATAAAAAGAAAGAAAGAAAGAAAGAAAGAAAGAAAGAAATATTCAGAAAGTAGTAGCTTAAGAAGATAAACAAAGATGTTCTCACACACATGCAACTGGGATTCATGAATAGGAATGAAGTGATGAAACAATAATCTTATTTTATTATAATTTCTAAAAAAGTATCAGAAATATAGAAGCTGAAGCTACCTACAGAACTGATCTGGTAAAAAGAAGAAAGAAATCAAGTTGAAGTTATAATTTTGGGAGTACAACACAAAACAAGCCTACTTTGAAGCATAAATACCTTTACACAAAATTACAGAAAGTCCGAGTATGTATAGTTTTGAATCCTGTAGGACTTTGCACATAGAGGTCAGCTGATGGAGCAGGCACATCTGTAATCCCAGCACTTACAAGACCGAGGTAGCTCTGGCTAGTTGTAGCACAAAGCTTGATCGAAGACATAGTGTTTCCCTGTCTAAGAAACAAAATGAAAAATGTTTACACATGTATAAAAATGAACTAATATTTAATCAAAACAAACAAAAGACTTGAGTTCTAGTACCTTAATAGAGTATCCTTTGTTAAAATGATAATACAACTTGTATTGGTTACTTTCCTCACTGATGTGATTGTGATTAGTTTTTAGAGTAGATGCCACATAGGGGAGAAGGGTTTGTTTTGTTTTAGGTTTTGAAGGAATCATGTCTGTCATGGCAGGGATGATCACATGGCTGTTTGCATTGCATCCATGCTCAGGAAGCAGAAAGATGAATGCTGAGGCTCTGCCAGCTTTCTCCTTTCCTCTTTTGTTCAGGCTGTAACCGCAGTCTTTGAAATGCTGTGGCCTGCATTCAGGGTGTGCCTTTCCTCTTCAGGTAATCTCTCTGAAAACACCCTTACAGAGATATCAGAGGTGTGTCTCCTAGGTGATTCTAAATCCATTCAAGTTGATGATGAAGATAATCTATCACACAACTACACGGTAAAAAAAAAAAAAAAAATAGAATTTACATAGGCATTGTAGTGTGTGTTATTCAGTACTTTATATAATTAGATATGAAGACAAGGCCAGCAAAGGGATATTAAAGTTCGCATGGTAGGTATTTTTATAATGGTAAGGCTATAGTAATTGAAAGCATGCCTACCTGTGTATAGGATGTATACACAAACCCGCGTAAATTGTAATGACAAAATGTTTTGCTGTCTTATTGGGCAGAGCCATAGTTGAGGACACAAATATAGAGTAGGGGAAGGCAAAAAAAATAATAAAAAAATAATTCTATGATTAAATTGGAAGGAAACCGAAGACCAGTGAATAAAACCTTTTCCTTCAGTTATGAAAGGCTTGACTTTACACAAATAGGAAGAAAACAGTTGACAAGGAAAGATTATAAGAACCAGAGGACCAGGAAATCTGCTGTGAGACTGTGCCTCCTAGAAATGAGAGGAAAGCTTCATCCATGATATCTCAACAGTATGGCTGTATAAATAAGACCAGAACAATGATAACACCAACAAACATACATGCTAGCACAAAGGGGGAAATTTCTTTGGAGAGAGAGTTCTCACACCTAGACAAAGAATTACAGGCATCCAAGGAATGTTGAGAGCTGGGGGAATTAGACTTCTCCAGGGATGAACTTCCTTATTGGTTATCCCGGCCCACGTGATGAACTCTGAACTCATGGTACAAGCAACACTGAGATTTTTTCATTGAGCATATTTTGAAGCCTTAAAATACTAATAGATTATATGTATAGATTGTCCAATACTTGTGTCTGGCTAGTCTAGAACAATTGGAAAGGACAATAAATTGCAGAGACATTGAGAAGAAAACACTGCTGTAATAAACTATACATTTCCATGTGGATAGGAAAGGGTATGAAGAAAGAAAGGCAGGGAGAAGAAAGAAGAAGAATCATTAAGGGGTTAAAGAAACATGTATTAAGGAAACATGTTAACGCAAGGGTATTGTTCACGGAATCTATAGATACTGTGGTGTGTAGGGCTGCAAATGTGAGCCTCCAAGATGACAGGGATTTCCCAGGAGTACAGGAATAATAAGGCTCATCTGAAGCACTAAGTGAAGAGGGCCTGGACTCAAATTTCTTTTTTTTTATGTGTGTATATGCACATATTAAGTTATACAGATATATACAGCTCATATATGCATCTTCTTTGATAGGCATATATGAATGTGTGTCTATTTTTATTATTTAATTATTGTTATTTTTATTAATTATAGTTTATTCACTTTGTATCTCCCCTGTACCTCCCTCTCTCTTCCCCTTCCAATCTCACCTTCCCTCTTCCTCACCCCTGTCCCTCTCCCAGTCCTCTTCCCCTTCCCTCTGATCCTAGTCTATCAGGTCTCATCAGGAGTGGCTGCATTGTCTTCCACTGTGTCCTGGTAAGGCTGCTCCCCCCCTCAGGGGGAGGTGATCAAAGATCAGGCCAATCAGTTTCTGTCAGAGACAGTCCCTGTCCCCATTACTATGGAACCCCACTTGGATACTGAACTGCCATGGGCTACATCTGTGCAGGAGTTCCAGACCGTCTCCATGAGTGGTCCTTGGCTGGAGTATCAGTCTCGTAAAAGACCCCTGTGCCCAGACTTTCTTATTCTGAGCTACCAGAGGCATTGCAAGTGAGCCATGTTCTCTACTGGAGCTTCTTGAGGAGGTAGTGACCAGGGCTAGAGGGAGTTAGAGAAAGAAAGAAGGTGCAATGTGTTTTGCGGAAATGCAAGGGGAATTGAGGAACAAAAACATTCATTAAAATACTTGAAAAAAGAGAACAGTTAGAAGGTGAGTCAGAAGAATGAGGTCTTGAAAGCTACCAGAATTAATTTGCAGACCGAAGGGGAATCCTGACAAACATGCTCATGTTCTCTAACTGCACCTCTCTACTCGATAACTATTATAGAAGGCAAACTACACCTGGTAAATTTCAACAGGATCAGTGTTCAGCCATACCATATTGACCTACTTTATGATAAGTTTAGTGCAAAATAAAATTTTATTGCCACAATGAAAGCACCTTTGAAGGAAGCAAACACTGTAAAACCCACTTTGAACATTAAAATGGAATTCATTGGAAAACTAAAGTCAGTAATAGTTTCTAAAGTATATTCTATGGGCATATATGAGTTTATTTCAAAGTGATCATTCAACTGAATAGACACTGGATTAAGAAAATTGATTCCCAGAAAGTGATACATAAAGTTAGAACTGAATTTGACAGCAACAAACTTCTCTCAAAGTCTTAGAGATTTCTAAAGTTGCAGTTAGAGAACTCAGAGCTGTCTCTCTCTTTATTTCTCTCTCTCTACACACATGGACACATATATATGTATATTATAATGTGTGTGCACATATAATTTTGTCAAAAATGTGGCTGTCAACCAAAATAATTTCTATTAGAGAGTAGAAAGGAAACAATACTTATGCTCTGGCAGAAAGACTTACTTAAATATTTTATAAATATTTACCTTTAACAATTATATATATATATAATAAACATACATAATAAACATATATATATACAAATATATATAAATGTATATGTATAATAAACATATATAACTCTATGTTTAAATGCACGGCTTTCTTTTTAATGCTGTATGACTACATGGAGATTTCCTGGTCTTAAAATAATTCACTTTTTGGAAAATATCTCTATCTCTCTACCTATCTGTTTTTCTGTCTGTTTAGCTATCATCTATTTTTTATCTATCTGTATAATCTATCTGTCTATCTATCTATCTATCTATCTATCTATCTATCTATCTATCTATCTATCTATCTAACATTATATTCATAAATATAAAGTATTTATGGATTTTATCTATACCTACAATAATATAGGCTATTCCCTTTTTGTCACACTGTTAGTATTGTCCTTTTTTTCATTTTACTTGTTAAATAAATAGTTTTGGGATTCTAAACCTACACCAAACACAATTCCGTGGAAACACCTCTGTGGCACAAGAAGGTAATAGGTAATATATATGCCTCTGTGGAAGGGTCCCCTCACAGGTTCCAGACCCACATACATTGTCCCCAAAGACATGGTCACTTGGAGGATTCACAGGCTCCTCAAATCCACCCTGTTCTAAGAAAGCTCAGTGTCCATACTACCTGTGAAGTCAGATTTCTTCCTTGTATTGTCTTACCTATGAAAAAATAAACCTTATACTACCTTGTCCCAAATGCATACCTTTTGAAATACTGCAGACTCTCATGCCTGAAAGAACACTTAAAAAATGTATCTTTGAGTGTACTGAACAAATGAGTGGGGCCTACAGACAAGCTAAGCAAAATGGTGCCCATAACATGTCACCCCGAAAATCTCTAGATTTGCCTTTATAACTCACAGAATTTTACTTATTAACCTGTACTATATCTTTAGTTTTCCCATGAGAGTCTTTAAAAAAGTATTTTATCATCCAAGCGGAATTCCATGAAAGGTACTTGAATATATTTTACTTCTTAACGAATGGATGCATATGCATTTTGGCTCCATTTATACTTGACAGGCATGCCACTGGGCACAAATGAAAAGAAAGGAACACAGACATCATTGTATAATCTTCAGAAGGAGTCAGTATAGCCCCATGTTTAGAAATCAGCTCTGCAATTTAATTACTGATTTGAATTCCTATCCTGTTGTTTGTTAGTTGTGTGATCCTAGGCAACTTATGTAAGCACTATGAGCTTCTACAATGAGGGTTATGATAACACGTTAGAATTGGAACAAAATAAAAAAAAAAAAACAGCATGGTGGCTCCTCCATCAAAGCATTCTATATATTTGTCCATTCACATTCTTCCATCAATTTATTTCTGACTGGTGCGCCAAGAAACAACTTACAATTTCTTGTATATGATATGGTGTTTAATGTATATCTACCTACCTTCAGTATAGAATAGTCTACTCAGTGTTGTCTAGGGAAATCAAGGAAGCAAAGGCACATCACTCAATGGCCTCATAAAAGAAATGTTAACAAGCTATATCTATTGACAATAGGACACATGTAACATTCATTAAAATCTACTGTGAGGAAGTGTTATTCAAATGTAGTTATTAAGCCAACACACTGATTTTTTTCATCAGAATAGAAAATAAGACAGCAGAATTGCTTGAGAATTTCAGGATGGATATATTTAATTTTTATTTTATTATGTATTTTTGAAACAGGGTCTTACTCTGTATCTCAAACTGTACTCAAATTCATAGGAATTTTTCCTCCTGATTTAGCGTCTCGCCCAGTATGACGACAAAGTGTGTGCCCACACCAGGCTCTGGATTCCTAGTATTTGAGACAAAGCTGAGGATAACAGCTTTGCCTCACACTCTCCATGATGCTTTCCAACCCTATGGAGACACTGCAGATCTGCTCTTCTCTTTCCACTAGCCTTACTATTGTCTTGTAAATCTGTTGAACACATTACTTGCACTATCTGTCTTTGAAAGCACAACTCTACCATTCAGACATCTGATATTTCTTGTATTGTTTATTGATTTTACAACAGGCCTTCCTCAACACAGGGTCTGTCCTAGAATGCTGATTGGTTGGTTATATATGTGCATGAAGAACTTAGAAATCTATGGATGAATGAGTTTCGTTTAGTTAACAAAAGCAGAAGTACAAGTAAATTTAAGGTTGCCTGTTAAGATTTTAAGTTCTCTTCTGTATATATTATCTTTCATGATAGTAATTGTTCAGGGAGTTAACCACTTACATGGTCTCTTGACCTCTGTCAATATACCATCTTTTCTGTGATATACATCTTCACAGATCACTGTATGAAGACACACAAAGGAAGCATCTTTGTTGATAATTTTATGAAGATTTTGAGTGAATCCATTTACTTCTAGTCACTTTTGCATTCTGAGTTTAGTCAAGTCCACAAGAGCAAAACACTCATGAAGCAAGGCAAACCAAAGTCAGCAAAGAGGCTCTATCTAGCACAGAGATGCTGACGCTGAAAGGCATTATATCATGTTATATCATCTATTCTTCGGCTCTTCCCTTCCCTTCAGTACAGCTTGAATGGAGCTTTCCCCCTACCTATACTGGCTGCCAGATTTGCAGCCATGGCTCTTGCAGTTTTCTGTGTTGGAGACTCACAGGAGAAGGTTGAGAAATTATCCTTAGTGATATAAGTAGGCAAAATCCTCCATTATCTTCAAGATGAGGAATTATCTAGTGTTGTGTTGTAGTGTAATGTGCCTGTATAGAGTGTATGCATCAAGGCACAGAAATGACATGGGTTCCACAATTTCTTTATCTTTTGTTCTATCTCCAAGCAATAATGTAGTGCTTGATTGGCAGTCTCCAGGCAGCAAATGTGTAGTATACTAAACTTAAGTTTATGCTAAACTTCCTCCCATTAAGCATAGAGCATCATAGGAACACACAAGAATTGGTACATACAGGAATAGAATTGTGCTTATTGTGTGATGGGGAAAAAAAAAAGAGGACAGAGAAGAGAATGATTTTGCTATGAAAATGTTCTGAACTTCCAAGTTAAATGCCTAAGCTTAGCAGCCACATTCATAAAATGAAAAGCCCTATAATATATTATATGCCAAAATTTTGATTGCAGGTTGCTCATCACAGAGGGAAACTAAAATTAGAAAAAAAATGAACTAGGTTTTGATATGAAGGGAGAATATAGTTTTTAACAACATACTTATGGGAAAAGCAAACCCCAAAGGCAGAAGCAACCTCTGCCCTCCTGTGACACTGGGTGGAGAACGTTTAACTAAATGAGGCTTCCGTGCAGATTATAATAGAGGAGGGAAAAAAAAAAGAGCAGAGTGGGCAGAGGGAAATGACACATGAAAGGAAATATATGGTAAAATCTGAAATTGCCTTTGCTCAGAAGGCATGCTCTTACTTCATTCTAAGGCTTACAGGTAACCTCAGATGGTGTTTTACCCTTGCAATGAAAGAAAGGAAGCATTTTTATTTTCAATCTCTCTCTCTCTCTCTTTCGTGCGTGCGTGTGTGTGTGTGTGTGTGCATGTGGGAGAGAGAGAGAGAGAGAGAGATGCATGCATGAGCGTTCTTGTGTGTTATATAAATGCATGTAGGAGCCAGACTTCAATGCCAGTGTCTTCCACTATTGCTTTATGCCTTGTTATTAGCGACATTCACTGAACAGGGCTATTGCCAGCTCAGCAGGATGACTGGTCAGTTGGTCGGAAGGCCTTAAGGAGCTACCCGTTTCATCCTTTCCAGTGGGTCTGGCTTTTATATAAGTACTAGGGATCTAAACTCAAATCCTAATGCTTGGGTAATTTATCCACTGAGCCACCACTCTAGCCTTAAAATGGCCTTTGTTGTTTTGTTTAAAATCCATCTTTTCATTTATTCAGAACCCTTGATATATGAAACTTTGTCTGAGTAAGTTTACCTGTGGGAGGGTAAATTTAGTGCCTGAGGACAGGCTTCTGAGAGACTCGTAATCATCCTATTGCACATAGGTCGACAAATGCAGACCTAGTCTGCATAGCTGTTTTATGGCCTTTGATGTCTGATACCGCATTTCATGCTTTTTGGGTTAACATGGCCATGCTGGATCATAGTTCTAGAATATCATGTCTACACTGTCTATGACAGATAGTAGACCATAACAGTTAAGCTTCATTGCCTACTTTTTAATAGATATACAATTTATCATGAAATTTAAAAAAATATTCATTTACTATATTTATATGTATGCCTTTGTGAGTTCATGTGTACCATGTGTGTGCAGGAAGCCTTCAGAAGCCACAAGACAGTGTTGAATCCCCTGGTGCTAGAATTACAGGTGATTTTACTTTGCCACATCTGTTAGAAATGAAACCTGATTTCTTTGCAAGAGTGGTTAAGTGTTCTTAAAACTGCTGAGCCATCTCTTCAGTCCCTAACTATTCAAATTTAAGTGTTGACCTCAGGCTTAAAAAACAGTTTTGAAACATGTACTTCAGAAAATAAATGAAATGAGATTTTAATAAGAAGCCTTGAAACATATAAAGCTAAGGAAGAACGAGGTCTTTTCTTGGGCTTAGTAGGGGGTGTGCTACATGGGCAATGAAGTTTCAGCTCTTTTTGTGCCAGCTTCTGGATGTTGACTTCTGTATTCAGATTTCTCACAAAGAAGTCACGTTGCTTCTCATTTGCATCCTTCAGTTCTTAGGTAAACATTCTCAACTTTTAGTTCACTGTTAATTTAAATGCCCTGTATGGAATTGGTAGTAATGGGACAAGGGCTGCTTTTGGCATTCTGTAGCCTACTCATAACCCAATACAGGGCATGTAGGCTGTTAAGTTCACCGTTCAACTTATCTCTGTCTTGCCCTCATCAAACATCTCCTGGCAGGCTATGCACTGTCATGCCCATTTCATGGTACCCGTGGTTTCTTTTGTCTTTTCTTTCTGTGTGGATGCCACCTCTATGAAGTGTTTAAAATGTTCTTCCCCAGAATCTCTGCAAACCCAACTGCTTAGTCCTTATGCTTCCGACAGCCCCTTAAGATTAATACCTCCTGCATTGTTTTATTGTATTAAAATATACATTATGAAACTTACTATTCTAACCATTTTAAGTTTTTAAACTCTTTTAAACTGAGTGACATTAAGCACCCTCATACTAAATTCATAAAGCACTACCATCTGTCTCTAGCACTGTTTCATCATGCTGAACTAGCCTTCCTGACTCGTTAACAGTAATTCCTGGAGATGGATCGATGGCTCAGAGGTTAAGAGCACATATTACTTTTGTAGAGGACAACCACCTACAACTCCAACTCCATGAGAAACAACACGTTATTCGGGTATCTAGGGGTACCCACACTTGTGTGAACTACTTCTACATATTTGCCTAATTAAAATAAAAATAAAATGCCATTGAACATGGAGTTAGGGAGACACTGACAAAGGATGTGACTTTAACTTTAGCTGGTATTTCCACTACCTAGCATAGATTAGTAGCACAGTATCAAAACTTTACTTGACAAAAAGAATTTAGTGCTTTCCACGTGCCTGTAAATTGAGCCAGGAGCTGCTGCACAATGAGGCAGGTTAATGTATACAATAATATCTGCAGGTTCTCAGCATATGTGCGTCTTGCAATCAAGACAGAGAAGAAACAACATGGGGGTAATAAAGAAAATGAGAATTCCCCGTTTTGTGACAAAGATGAAAAGCATTATAACAGAATCGCCTGAGTAGTATTTTATGAAGAGGAGGAAAACATAGTGGGGGTCAAAGCAGGTATGATGCTTCTAAGTGTGACAGGAGAGAAGGGGCTGGCTTGACAAAATGCTGGAGGAGGAGAACCTTCCATGCAAGACAACAATGTTTACAAAGGCCTTGAGACAACACCCATGGCTCTCACAGGGATTAAGAGGCCTCTGTGGCAGGGTTAGAAGGAGGAAGGGGTGGGGGTTGTTTTCTGGGTCTATGTGCATAGAGTCAATCAACTGAAAAGTGTAAATGGAGCAGTGTGGATTGGGGATTCTGATGTCCCAAAGGAAAGAGATGGTGAGAAATGGGTAGATTTGAGGTTTCATTTTTAAAGACAAAAACAAGTGGATTTTATGTTGAATTGTCATCAGAAGTCAGGGACCCTCACATTCGTTTAATGAACAACTTTGGGATAAGAAAAATTATAAAATACATAGTTTTTAAATTTTTTTATTTTATTTTGTTATAAGTAGCTGTTGTTAGCTTTGAACTGATTATTGTCATGGAAATGGATGATGCAGTTTTCATACACAGATGTTTACTCTGAGCTGGCATAGTTGCTTACAGGTATTGATAAAGAATACAGGAGCTATAAATGAATACTATATTGTGACTCAGAAAAACAATGTATGTATAAAGACTGTGAAAGCAAATAATCGCACTTGGTAGATTAGATGGGCGGTGGAAGTCTCTGATAGGAGGTCAAGCTTTATATGAACAATACAAAGAACACAAAACCCTTACTAATATGGTGTGTTAGCAAACCATAGAACTTGTATGGACAGAGGTATGTGACCTCAGGAATACAGCCTGACCACCAGCAGAGCTATGTCTACATTAGCAGAAGGCCAGAGGGAACTGCATGCCATACTTGTAGAGCTTTGATGCTCTATGATTTATAAAGGTTTTTTTTTTTTTTCTTTGCTCAGCCTTCATCGTGAAATAGTGAAGGCATCAAGTGTATTTCCTTATATAGAACAGAGACAGGCTACTTCAGTTGTGTTATGGTCTTAAGAAGCAAAGGACTTCGTTGATTTCACTTCAGTTGGAAAGCCACACTAAGGTCAGGCTTTGGAGGGAGTGCTTGTTTGTTTTTAGAGCCATGGCCAATGTTATTCTTCCGCTCCTCAGTACTCCATGGATTGAAGTAGGAGCTCAGAACTTCCACGTTAAGAGGCTTAGACATTTCTCTCCACTTTGACTTTGTTGCTCTAAGTTACTTACAAAACTATTGCTAAGGAAACAAAACAAACATTGCCATGACGATTTCCCTGTGAATCAATGATACAGTTTGGTAAAGCTTGCAGCTTCCGACTATGTTGATCTTCAAAAGACATCTCTAGAATGGAGAAGAAGCACAAAAAGGCTTTTTATATGCCTCACTGGTTATTATTATTATGGGGTGGCAATGCCAGGAAAATTCTTAAATCAGAACAAAGTATATGAGCTTAATTTGGTATGTAATGCGTGACTCATTAAACGTGTATGGCATAGAAGAGTTAAAAAAAAATCACAATGACTTTGAAATATGTTTGAAACTTGGAGTTGGGAAGATCAGCTCTTTTTTTTTTGAAAAATCTTTTTTTAATTTTTATTAGTTACACTTTATTCACTTTGTATCCCCCCATAAACCCCACCCTCCTCCCCTCCTAATCCCACCTTCCCTCCCCCTTCTTCACACATGCCTCTCTCCAAGTCCACTGATAGGGAGGTCCCCTTCTCCTTCCTTCTGATCTTAGTCTATCAAATCTCATCAGGAATGGCTGCATTGTCATCTTCTGTGGCCTGGTAAGGCTGCTCCCCCCTTAGGGAGCAGGCCAATCAGAACCCACTTGGACACTGAACTGCCATGGGCTACATCTGTGCAGGAGTTCTAGGTTATCTCCATGCATGGTACTTGGTTGGAGTATGAGTCTCTGGAAAGACCCCTGTATTCAAATTTTCTCCTCCACTGCTGGTGGGAATGTAAACTTGTACAACCACTCTGGAAATCAATCTGGCACATTCTCAGACAACTAGGAATAATGCTTCCTCAAGATCCAGCCATACTACTCCTAGGCATATATCCAAAAGAGGCTCAAGTTCACAATAAGGATATTTGCTCAATCATGTTTGTAGCAGCTTTATTTGTAATAGCCAGAAGCTGGAAACAGCCCACATGCCCCTCAACTGAAGAATGGATGCAGAAATTGTGGTACATCTATACAATGGAATATTACTCAGCAATGAAAAACAACGAAATCATGAAATTTGTAGGTAAATGGTGGGAACTGGAAAGGATCATCCTGAGTGAGCTGTCCCAGAAGCAGAAAGACACATACAATATATACTCACTCAAATAGACATATAATATAGGATAAACCTACTAAAATCTGTACATCTAAAGAAACTAATCAAGAGGGAGGACTCTTGCTAAAATGCTCAATCCCTATCCAGAAAGGCAAAGAGGATGGACATCAGAAGAAGAAGAAAACAGGAAACAAGTTAGGAACCTGCCACAGAGGGCCTCTGAAAGGCTCTGCCCTGCAGACTATCAAAGCAGATGCTGAGACTTATGGCCAGCTGTTGGGCAGAGAGCATGGAATCTTATGAAAGAAGTGGGAAATAGTAAGACCTGGAGAGGACAGGAGCTCCACAAGGAGAGCAACAGAACAAGAAAATTTGAACACAGATCAGCTCTTTTGAGATTGACTAAAAGACTCTGGAAATCTGTTAGTGATGACAGGTGTTGTTACTGCTAAGAACACCTGAGAAAGAAGGGAACAAATGGGATACAGCATTTTCCTAAATACTTTCAGTCAAAAATTTTCTTCATAATGATACGGATCCTCTTGAAGTTTCTGGCTTCAATCCAGCCCTCGCCACTATGAGATAAAAAAATCTATGACAAGTTTAAACATTTTCTTCTGCTTTATTGAGTATTCGCTTCCTTTTGATTGAAAAACAAAACAAAACAAAACTACTGCAACTTAGGAAAGTGAGTCTTCATTGTAAAGGACCGACGCTTAGTTAGGACTGATATAAACACAAGTGTTAATTTTTGCTGAAAGTGAAGCCTTGAGGCCAGGCAGGAAATTGTGATGGATATCACCAGATTAGAGAAAGGTCCAAATAACTGCCAATCCCTGACAAATATGCTATTTTGCAATCTACCTAGAGATGAAGTACAGCCTGTTCCAGGATCTTCATTAACAGTTAGACAAACACCCAGTGGCTCAATATCCAGTCAACAGCTACCCAGTATTGACCCAGGCTCAGCTTCAAATTTACTCATATCTGAATTTTTTAAAAAAAATATATTTCAGACATTTGTTTATTTGTTTTTACAGATTTATGCATGTATACAATGAATTAAGTCATATTCACTCCTCCATTCCTTTTCCTCTTTCCACTCTTTCTGGAACTTTTCTTAAGATATTTCTTCTATCCCTTCATGTCACCTTTTTGGGTGTGGCCCATGGAGTTTAATAGGAGTTATTTGGTCTGATGGGTTGGAGTAGCGAGTAGAGCAAGGTCAACTTATCTGTGGCTACATGACTAAAGAGTAGAAAGACCATACATGTAAAAGATTCTTATATGGCAGTTCTTTTGAGTAGAAGATTTAGATTTGGAGAAGACAGTATTCTTGAATGCTTTTAAAATTCATAATACAGAGTATGAATACCCATAATAAATTCAGAAACCATATGATAATATGCAAAACTGTAAGAGAGAAAATTGTATCTTGGCTATGTATGCATTTTCTTTCTATACTCTATCTTATGAGTGATCAAGGAATTATAAACTAAAGATGTACCTTTATTTTCTGAGCCAGGAGTTTTTGTCACCAATAAAATATGTTGAGTCCTACTGGTCATTTGTCTTTCCTTCTGATGCATTTTTTTTTCTCTTAATGAAGATAGATATTTTACATATCATGTATTTTGACTAAGGTTTCCCCTCCACTCACAATTTCCAATTTTCTCCAGCCCTTCTCCCATCTGTATCCACACAGTTTCTGTCTCTTATTAGACAGCAAACAGGCCTCTAAGGAGTAATCAAAGAAAATAAAAGAAGATAAAACAAAAGCAAACACAGTGTAATAGGATAAAACAAATAGAAGAAAAAGCCCCCCCCACACAAAAAAAAACATGAGAAAACATAGAGACACAGACACATGCATATTCACACATACACAGGAATCCCATAAAAACACAAAACTGGATGCCATAATAAATACCCAAAGAACATGTAAGATTAAAAAAAAAAAATCCTGACAAATTACCGTGAGACAGGGAAGCTCCAAAGATGCTGACGCATTTATTTTGGGTTGGCCTTCTATTGCTGGGCCTACAGCCCTCCTTTAAGAGCAGTTTGTTTCCCCAGTGAGACTCCCTTGGAGATAACCAATTTTTCATTTGCAAATGGCTATTAATTGGAGATGTCTTGGGATTAAAGATGGGAGAATGTGTCTTTTTCTCCTTTTAGCTCTAGGACCTCATCTGTTGTAGACCTGTACACAAGGAAACAAGGCTTTCCAATCACATGCATATGAACTCACAGCATGAATTATTGTTTCCAAGGACATTTTTAAGCTATTTTTCTTCCTTCCTCATTTCTCCTTGGTCTGGCACCATGCATTATTCTTGTCCATCATTTTGAACTTCTAAGTCTACATTTTTGAGTGTAGGTTCCTGATGCATTATGCATACTCATTCCACTGGTTTTGCTGTTCTAGAGAACCCTTACTAATACAAATTGGAAAGTCAGAAACATTTTTATGATCTCGATACCTGTGCCCAGATGATACATCAAATCCTAACCCCTAAGGTGCTGGAAATAATAAGATGGGGCCTTTGGCAGGTAATTAGACCATAGGTGTGTTGCTTTTGTGAATGGAATTGTTTGAAGGAGGCCTTAGAAGGCTTCTTAATCCCTTACATCACATAAAGACACAAGATCAAATCAGTGTCTATCAGACTCTGCATCTGCAGGTGCCTCGATACTGTATAGCCCAGCTTCTAAAACAGTGAGAAATGAAAGTCTGGTGGTTGAGAGCTATTCATTACAGGGGCAGTATGTTATAGTCATCAGGAAAGACTGAGATAATCTTAGTCCTGCTTTTATTGAAACTTTTCTTTTGACAACTACTTAAATTGCCTGGTAATTAACTTCTTTTCTTCTCTTCCACTTGCTATTTAAAAGGAAACACATGTGCTATAAGCCACCACCTATGATCTTTCAGCTATCATGCCTCTGTCGCTCCGTGTAGGGGAATGCTTCTGTTAAGTCACAGCTACATTGGGACACTGCTGACATTACCTGTTGGCTACTGATGGCTGAGTTTAGAATGAGAATATGAAGTTTCTAGAAGTCAGGAACAAAAGAGGAGCTATAGATGTGAAGAGAAGACAACGTGAAAACAGATTTGGGTAAGTCACATCTTTAGTTGGTAACAGTGAGAGCTCAGGTCCAGACGTGACTGAGTCCATAGAATTCTGGTTGCTTTTCTTTATTAAAAACAAATTACGGTGTGTTTTCATAGCAACATAATTTTAGAGCTGAGGAGATCATCTACAGAATGGAAGAACATCTTTGCCAGCTGTCTAACAGAAGATCAATATCTACACTATACGTAACAGATGAAAAGTACCCAAACAAATAATTAAACAAATGACTTGAACAGATGATTCTTCAAGAATGTAAAAGTGGTGAAGAAATATGAAAAGTACTCCACATTCTTTAGCCAGCAGGTAAATGTGACTCAAAATTATAATGAGATTTTCACAGACTTTTAGTGAGAATGGGAACTATTAGGTAAACAGCAACAAACCCCAAAGTAACAGCACAGATATACGAAAGAAGGAATTATAGTACATAAGTATAAACTAGCCTAGGCACTGTGGAACACAGTACAAATCCTCTAAAAATCCAACATAGAACTATCATATGATACCACACCTGGGCATATAACTGAAGGAAATTAAGTCAGTATACGTACAAGAGTCTGCATGGTGTTGTGTGCCATTGTTCCTGGTGAGTCATAAACAAATGTAAAGGGAACTGACTACAGAACAAAGTTAAGGATACCACTGAAATCCATCCAGGTGAACCAATAAGTTTTGTTAGGGATTACATACAAGAGAAAAGGAAGTCAAAGATATCTGTATCACCAAAGCCCCTGCCCATCTAACATGGGTGTTTGCTCGTGAAAATTAGAAATATGGAGTTCACTATACAACTTGCAGGTAGCTTAACAAGTTAGGGAGTCTCTCCCAGGCAATTTGACTGGTCTGAACCTCTTCTAAACAGTTTGGTTTGCACGAAAATGTTTTGTATAGTTCAGGTGGATGAGAGTATCTCTCAGCAAGCCTTACTGCTTAAATAGGCTTAAGGAAGGGGAAGTCTAGTAAATCTCATCAGTTTCAGGTACTTCCTTAAACATTTGAGTTGTTTTCTTCCCGAGTTCAACGAGCTTCCTTACAGAACAGAATATTTCACATCCCTCTGAACATCCTGTTCCTTAAGGAATTTCTCTCCCATATAGGATGTTTTATCTCAGAGAAAACTGCTAAACAGCACATGGTTGCTTTCATATGTAGAAATTATAATAAAAGATAAAAGCTCATCTGCAAGGAGTGAAAATACTACTGAGAAAGGCAAAGGGTCATGGTACAGAAAGAGAGGGAACATTAGGCCAGGGGGTTGGAAAATATGGATGTGACCAATCAGATTATACATGTGTATGGAAATGTCACAGTGAAGCCCATTAATATACACAGTACTAATTGTATTACTAATTGCAATAATAACAAACAAATTACCGAATAATTTAAAAGATAATGGAACACTATTATAGGAGCTTAATTTACTCATTTAGTAAATTGCCAGCTAACTATAGGCAGTAGGCTGAAGATTTGGCAAGAATCAAGTAAACAACGTCCTTGCCCTGAGACAAAGAAATAGTACCTTTAAATATATTGTTTTAAGTGTTACATGAGGGAAGTACTTCATGGCTTAGAGAGACTGGGGAGCATCTAATTGTGACTTTAAGAGGCAGCTAAGGTGTGGTAAGAAAAGATCCAAGCTGAAACCAACACATTTGTAGGAATTAGGCAGAGCTTTGGGTCCAGAAGTTTGTGTGAGTCCTGGAAGCAAGAGCGTGGAAAGCCAAGCTGTAGTAACGGATCTGGCTTTTATTCAGGGCAGAGACTTGCAGGGAAACAGGAGGCACAAGTAGGTTCATTAAAGGTATGCATCCAGTAAGGAAGCTTTGGACTTCTCCAGTGTGACAGGGAACAACCAGAGTGTTTCAAACAAGGCGACATGGGTCATTTCAAAGAGTGCTTGTGCTAGCACTTTGTCTCTCAAAGGACCACAGCATCCAGGGGGTGGTTTAGATGTTCTAATTTGGTGTGGGATCCAGGCTCAGATGTTTCAACTTATCTGAAGTCAAATGTCAATTGAAAATTACTGTTTACGGAGTAAACTGCCTTTTTAGTTGGGATGTTTTTCCTCACTGCTTTGCCTCCGTGAGCACCATAATCTTGGGTCTCTATTTAGGCGTCCTGCAGTGCTCCTCATTTAGAATGTGAGAGGGTGGGACCTCGTGACCCCACAGAAGGCAAGTGTTTGGAATATTTGTTATCACAACACCTATTTCAGAGATGCACATTTCTTGTCCAAAAATACTTTCAATTTATTCATTAGTATCGAGGTAAGACTCTCATCCAAATACCAAGGTGTCTTAACACGTGTTTGTCTCCCCTTTATCAAAGAAGGATTTTGGTGGAGAGGAAGGTTAGACTGTCTTCAGCTCAAAGAGCCTAAGACACATGGGCCTGGGAGGTAGCACACAGAACTCCCCAGACCTCAACTTCTGGAACTTTCAAAATTCTGGGAGGAAATACGATCAAATTTGGTTATTGCAGAGAACCAATAACCCTAAGACTTTCAGTTGTACAGGGGATCAGCTTCCCTTTCCGACTTCCTAGTTAAGCTGGTTTATAGCAGTGGCCTCCGAGGCAAAAGCTGTCTGATTTTCCTGACACAGGAGATGAAGTTATCTGTTCAATATGTTAAGTCTTACCCTGAGTGCTTGCTGGATCTCTGGGCCTTCAGTGTGTGATGCTGTTGTGGTATGGTGTTTTCCACTTCAGAGGTGTATTACATTGCTGCCTTCACACGAACGTTTTCTAAGAAAGAAAAAGTCACAGGCAACCCAAGTTTCTACTAGCATACCCACCTCTTGTCTTCTTTATTCTCCGTATTGACATTTTTTTTTCAATGCAGAGTAGCAAGCCCTAGAGGTACTTAGCAAAAAAGGGTCAGTTCATGACTTAAGAATGAATATAAGTACGTTTATCCTATATTATATGGCTAATCTCCACCTATAAGTGAGTATATACCATGTGTGTCTTTCTGCTCTTGGGTTACCTCACTCAGGATGATCTTTTCTAGTTCCATCCAATCACCTGAAATTTTCATTATTTCTGTGTTTTTACTTGCTGAGTAGTATTTCATTGTATAAAAGTACCACAATTTCTTTATTTGTTCCTCAGTGGAGGGGCATATAGGTTGTTTCCAGATTCTGGCTATTATGAATAAACCTGCTATGAACATAGTTGAATAAATGTCCTTGTTGTATGGTGGTGAGGTGGCCTTACTAGGCCACAGAAGAGGATGTAGCCAGTCTTGATGAGACCTGATAGGCTAAGGTCAGATAGTAGGGGAGGAAGACCTCTCCTGTCAGTGGACTAGGGGAGGGACATAGTGGGGGAAGGGGGAGGGAGGGTGCTACAGCAGGATACAAAGTGAAAAAATTGTAATTAATAATAATAACAATAATAATAATAAAAGAAAAAATGAATTCAAGTTTTGCAAGAATTACATTGCTGACTAATGGAATAGTTAAAAAAATTGGACCTTGAATTGCCAAGCAAATGACAGAAAGAGACACATGTCAATACAACAAAACAACAAAATAGTAGCTCTTATAATCTCTAGCTATCATATCCCAAGCTAAGACAATATTTACACTTTGCTAATTGCTTGGCTTTCAGACTATATTGTCTTTATCATCATTTAAACTTCAAAAATGTTAGATTTAAGATTGAACAATAAATGGATATAAGCGAATATTATAATATTAAGTAAAATAAGAAACAGAAGGATAAATATTTCAAACTTTTACTCCTATATGGATCTTAGATTTCATGTGTGCACATGTATACATGTATATATATATATGTGTGTGTGTGTGTGTGTGTCTGAGTACATGTATAATATATATGACGTAAAAGTAGAGATGAAACTTTCTGGAAAAGGAAAAGGGAGAGAGGAAAGGATTAGTGACTATGGTTAAAATACATGATTCACTTGAATGAACACATCCTTATGAAATCCTTTACTTTATGCAATGAATGAATGTTCAACAGAGCAAACTAATCCAGTCCCATGGGGCCTTTCAGAGACTGGAGACATCAGCCAAGGAACATGCATGGTCTGGACCTAGGACCCTGCACAGATGTGATTGATAGGTGGCTTGGTCTTTATATGGGGTGCCTTGAGAGTGGAGGGGGTGGGAATATTTCTAACATGGACTCTATTGCCTGTTTTTGGATAACTTCCCCCTGTCGAGGCTGCCTTGCCTGGCCTTAGGGGATGAAGATAGGCTCAGTCCTGATGTGACTTGATGTGCTGGGGAAGGTTGGTATGGGGGGGCAGGGAGGACTTCCATTTTCTGGGGGAAAAGAAAAAGGGGGGAGGGCAGGAAGGAGGGACTAGGTGGAAAGGAGGGAGGGGTACCCTTGGGATGTAAAATAAATAAACTGAAATGAAAAAAACAATGAATGAATGTCAATAAAAAGATACTGTGTGGGTGGTTTTAAGTCTGTATTTATGGGGTCCTGGTCAATGCATATGTGGCCTCCCCCCAAAAAAAAATAGGAAAAAGAATGGGTGGAGGGAGGGAGGGAGAGAGTCCTGATTTGTAGTTTTTGACATTTTCCAAGGTGTAAATTGTCACAAGGATGTCCTGTTTCCAACAAGCAGTGTATCATTACTGCCTGTAGTTTTGAGGGAAACTTGTACACATACAATGACTATTGCAGAAAAGCATGACTGGTACCAAGACATGTTTCTCATGTCTCAAATCAGATTGTATAGTTCAAATCTATAGGCCTGGGTTTTTACAAAAATACATATGTGTGATTTTTCTCTCCTCTCTCTCTCTCTCTCTTTCCCTTCCTCTCTTTTTCTCCCCTTTCCTCTATTTTCTACAGATTTAGAAAATGAAATTATCATAATACAGTACTTATTAGAACAAATCAGTCTGCTAAATATCATGGGTTACAGAAAATATGTTAAAAATCTTTGTGCTGCATAGTTTTATGTCAACTGGACCAAAGCTAAAGTCATCTTAGAGGAGGGAACATCAGTCAATTAAATGCCCCCATAAGACGAGGTAGAAAAGTCTGCAGGGCATTTTCTTAATTAGTGATTAATGGGGAGAGGCTATTCCAATATGGGTGGTGCCATCCCTGGGCTGTTGGTCCTGGGTTCTATAAGAAAGAAGGCTGAGCAAGCCATGGGGAGCAAGCCAGTAAGCAGCAACATTCTATGACCTCTGCACCAGCTCTGGCCTCTGGGTTTCTTCCCTGTTTGACTTCCTGTCCTGCCTTCCTCCAATAATGAACAGAGCATTAAGAAGTGTAAGCCGTCCTGATGAGACCTGATAAGCTAGAATCAGATGGAAGGGGAGGAGGACCTCCCTTATCAGTAGACATGGGGAGAGTCATGGGAGGAGATGAGTGAGAGAGGGTGGGATTGGGAGGGAATGAAGGAGGGACCTACAGCTGGGATACAAAGTGAATAAACTGTAATTAATATAAAAAATAAAAAATTAAAATAAATAAAGCCGTTTAAATAAAAAAAAAGTGTAAGCTGTATCCTTTCCTCCCTAAGCTGCTTTGGTCATTATTATTTGTTGCAGCAATTGAAATCCTAACTAAGACAATCTTTATAACCTTAAAATTTACCTTCTAATTTGAGATCTACAAAATTGTGACATCATAAATCATCCAACAGTGAATATAGTGGAAATTTAGGAAAATATAAAAAATAAAAGGTAGAAAAGAGACCTACTTATACAGTCAATGAATTATCTGATTAGAAGTGAGTTTAAACAATTCTAAGGAAAGGCTTTATGGGGAGGAATATTGGAGAGACTTGGTGGAGTCATGGTGTTTGGGTGCCTGGCGTGCTGAGGAAGCATGGAGTGAGACAGGGTTAGGGAACAGCTGGACAGGAGAGAGTGTTTCTGCAGAGTATTTTACTAACAATGCTGGTCATCCTGGGAGGTCTGTGGATCCTTCCCTGGGCCTAACTAGCTCACAGAAGCCTTCCTGGAAGTCTATGTCAACTTGCTGGGAGTTTTCCATGTGCCAACACAGTTCATAAACAAGAACACTAAGTCTTAGATGTTTGAGCAAGTGATTTCAGTATACCGCGTTAGAACACAGTGGAGCTGGGCTTAGGTTCGGGTTTGTGTGTTCCCGATTCACACGATGTACCAAATTCACACAATGAGAAGTGGGAAACTAAATCAGAAAGCAAAGCTAGACAGACAGGGGGTTCTTAACCCAAAGTCATCAAAAGTGTGGACACGATGAAAAAGAAGAGACGACACCAGCTCCAGCCTCCAGGTTTCTGCCTGGAGATGATGTGTTGAGTAACATTATATGGAAAAATCAATAAACAGTTGATCAGTAGTAAATGCTCAGTCTGGGGATATTGCTTAGTGTCAGGACAGTTACCTAGACTGTGCGAGACCCTGGATTCAATCCCAGAACTGAACAGAACAAAGAAAGCCCAAATGTACTATACTTTGCTCTCATGACACATTTCTCTTTGATTTATGAGCTCATGTCTGGCTCGCTGGGAAACAATGTGCACAAAGGTCAAATGGTACAAAAGTCCAAGGAAATGTCTTATGAATAAGGTAAGTTAGAGATAACTTTTAAACCCTGACTGCATTCAACCAGAATATGCATAATAATATCATCAGTCTACTGTTTTTTTTTTTTTAATATCCCTTGAATTGCATCGAGTAAAGTTAATAAGCGAGGTTAAAACCTGTCAGGAAACCCATTTTCTTTTTTCCTCTCCACCCTGCATATTGCCGTCCTTATTACTTAAGTTTAATTGTGTTGACAAACTCTCTAGAAAAATTTGGAGTGTCCCTCTACTTTGTGAGACTTTAAATATCATGTCTGGGAAAAAAAATATGTTCTTTTGGATAAACAAAAATTGCCTGGCCTTTGATCATTTCTCCTAAGCAGCGTAAAAAAGAAAACTGTGATATTTTTGAAGAAATTTCTCTAGAAATGAAAAAAGCATGATTTTTTCAGTCAACAAAGTCTTTATAGGTTTAAGATGGCCATCTGGTAGCATAATCATGAAGCATATAGCCAAATAACATTTTACAAAGTAGCTACTGCACGTATGAATACCATCAGCATGCAAAGGATGTAATTTCCCTTCACGCTCAGAACAGAAGTGAACAGAATAAAACTGCTTTGCTCAAATAATTTATTCAAATTTCACACTTACCCTCTCCGTTTAGGTTTCTAAAACTCTTTGTTTTGGAATATTTCTTTAGAAAATTTCTGCAAAATCAACTGTGTAAAACATGAATTTTTTTTTCATTACCTTTTCCCCTGTATTTTTGGGTGACTGATTTTAAGATCTTTTGAAACTTAATTTTAAGCTTGTACTATACAAGCTTATAGTCTCTAGTTCATGAGGAAAGAGTCAGTTACTTTTAATATTCCTGGCCATAGCTTTTTCTCATCTGTCTGTTTAGCTTTACGAAGGGTCCTAGCAGGCCACAGTAGTTGACTAGAAAAGAGGCAAAGAAATGTCTACAATGGTATCTGGGCATTAAGATTTTTTAAAATTTAATTTAATTTAATTTTTTTATTAATTACACTTTATTCACTTTGTATCCCCCCATAAGCCCCTCCCTTCTCCCTTCCCAGTCCCTTCCCTCCCCCTTCTTCACACATGACCCTCCCTAAATCCACTGATAGGGGAGGTCCTCCTCTCCTTTTTTCTGATTTTAGTCTATCAGTTCTCATCAGAAGTGGCTGCATTGTCATCTTCTGTGGCCTGGTAAGGCTGCTCCCCCCTCAGGGGGAGGTGATCAAAGAGCAGGCCAATCAGTTCATGTCAGAGACAGTCCCTCTTCCCATTACTATGGAACCCACTTAGACACTAAACTGCCATGGGCAACATCTGTGCAAGGGTTCCAGTTATCTAAGAAGTGGGAAATAGTAAGATCTGGAGAGGACAGGAACTCCACAAGGAGAGCAAGAGAACCAGAAAATTTGAACAAAGGGATCTTCCCAGAGACTTATACTCCAACCAAGTACCAGGCATGGGCATTAAGATTTTAAGTGGCCTAACAATTAAAGAGTTTTCTCAAAGTTGAGAACTTACTCATAAATGCCAACAGCTACATGCTCCAGAGCTTAAACTTAGCACACAAGCAGCTGTTTTGGCCTCACCTGGCAGTCACACTGGCTTATATAGGACTGTGCTTCAATTTATGCTAGCTTTATTTTTGCACATTCTAGCGATCAGATTTCAGTGTGCTCTGCTCAGCCTTTTTCACATGCTCCACTGTATGAGCCCCAGTATGAGCTGTAAGGTTGTATCAGCTATCTTGCCGATACAGTAAATGAATTTTTCATGTGTGTGGTGGTGGTGGCGGGGTGTGTGTGTGTCTGTGTACCGAATTCACAGGCCTGTGGGTCAAAACTATGAGTATAATGGAAAAGAATCTAATAGAAAAAAAAAAATTCTTGACCTGTTTACTAAGTTTCTTCTTTCTTCTTTCCCTGGGTCCCCGTCAACTCCCTCCAAACACCCAGCCGATGCTTTAAGTGAGAGTCATTTCACAGAAAGACGAAGGCAGTGTCCAGCACAGGCCTGATTAGATGAGGTCAGTCTGAGGTCAGGCCTGGGTCAGTCTCTGCCTCAAGCTCTCTCGGTGTTACAACACGTCAACACTCTTAGTGATGGCAGCTTACAGACTACAATCCTATTGGTGAGCCACTTCCTTCATCGCTGAGACAATGCGGCCTGTCTGGGAGACGACGGTTTCTTGAGCAATTAAGTGGTTAGGCCTTGCTGTCACTTTTTAGTTTTTGTGCTGGTGACTACTGAGGAGCTCATGAAAGGAAGCAAGAAACTGCTCCTCTTCCTGGCACTTGAGCGCCGCAGCACTTACTGTCTTTGGTAACAAGGCAGAATCATCCAAGGCTATCAGTAACTCCCTGATGTCAAGCAGCCATATCCTTTTACTTGGATTTAATCTGGAATTGGCTTTTGCTCTTGGTTTCTTGTTCTTCTATATGGTCTCCTCATGTGTGTGTTCCAGCAACATGTTTGAACAGGAATGGCAAGTTAGTTTGTCTCTTGAGGTTGGCAAATTTTACAGGTATGATGCAGGGTAATTGATTCATAGAGAGGTATATACAAAAAAGTCTACACCTTTCCGACCTCTGGAATTGCTTGGTTCAGTGGTCTTGATCAAGCCACTTAACCACTGAGCATTTCCTTTCCTTTTGGTGGAGGAGAGAAAAATAAAACGTTAGGGAAATGATTTTCAGGTGGAAGGAATGATACAGAATCGTTATCAAACATTCTAGAACACCAAAAGAAGGAGCATAGAAGACACTGTCCATTTCAGGGAGAGTAAAGATATCAACAGTCTCAGGATACTTTGGAGAAAAAAAAAAAAAACAACCTGAAGTAATGAATGATCATTAGAATACAGCAGAAAGTTACAAAATGCTTCTAAGTTAAGTCAGTACCACAAAGGAGTTAAGAACAAAACCCGCAAAATTAGTTTTTAAAAGCCTGGTGTGAATAGCAGGGAGATTTGAAACACAATGCACTTAAAAACGTGGTTCATTCACATGCTGTAGCTTGTGGGAAGGTGTAAGTAAAATGAAAATGTCTCAAGTGTATGAGATAATATATGGAGCTATGTAGTAGAATGGGCCGTAAACAGAAGTCTCACTGAAACGCAGTAAAAATCACAGCTATACTTTTCAAAATTGGACTTTTACCTGTCCTAGCACCAACAGATTTCAAGCGCTAGTGCTGACGTGTTTTGTTTTGTTTTTTTTTTTAGCGGGATGAGGTTTTGCTACACACTTACACTTTCTTCTATTCTGTATAGGAGGCCAGGAAGGAAAAAAAGCTTTATTTTACAAAGTAGGATACAGACAGGTTAAAGGGGTTTTTAGTCTAGTCACCTTGGCTTTTCACAGGAGGGTGTTGCTTCTGGGTGTCTGAAGTGTAAATTCGGGAACTCTTTAGCCATAACTTTTAACGCCGATTTCTAGGGTAACCAGCATCCAAAACACAGACAGCATCATAAATCAGAATTAACACCTTGAAAGTGTTTCTGGAAGCCAAACGGGAGTCCTCAAGACTCCCCGAGCACAGCTGATGTCAGCCCGTTACCAGTTTCCTGGACAGCCCTAGCTCCAGCTGTCTCACCAGCTAGGGTTTCTTTCTGGTGACCTTGCATAGCATAGCTCTCTTGAAGACCTGTATGTAGGGCACCTCACTGCTATCCAACTGAGAAGTGACGCAGCCATAGCTGCGGCCACCACAGAGCACATTTCTTTACTCTCCAACTCAATGGCCTAGCACTCAAGGCAGCCTCGTGTTTCTGGACTCTTTCTGGACAACTTGCCACCCTAAAGGCACACTGAAGTGCTCAAGTGTACTTTGTCTGCTCTGACCAGGCTATGCGCTAGCTTTGAGAATCCAGGTCAGAGGCAAAGGGACAAAGATGACAGAGAGAGGGACAGTCTTTTTTTCCCCTTGAATTTCTGTTTTTCTGTTTGTCTTAGTTTTAATTTTGATATCTATCAAGAGAAGCGGTGCTGTCATTAGTGGAGTGACTACTGGAAAAATTAAGGAGTCGAGAGCAAAAGAAATTTGAATACTTAGTAGATTTTTGTCCCGGGCAATTAGGCTGGTGTGTGTGTGTGAATGTGTGAACATAATAGTCTGAGATGCAAAATGAGTTAACAGCTCTATACATTTTTCTTTATCAATTACATGAAAAACTAGCTGGGTAACAAAACATAAATGAAGGTTTCAAGGAAACTAGTTTGGCAGGCCACATTAATATTTAAGAGCTGATAAACACAATCTCCTGCTTGAGTTTAGTCTGAAGGAACTTGGAAAACCTTCAAAAAATGGTTAACTGATATAAAGTAAACAGTTTGCCGCATTCTCTTGGCCATAACTTCCAAAGTATGTCATAGGAAAACCCAAAGGACTTCATACTTCCCTGATGAAAATTTCCCAATTTTATCTTGAACTCCAAAGTTTAAAAGAGACATTCTTGCCTGCCTTGTGGAGCCTCTGGCGCTGCCATGCATAGTCAGAGTTCACTGCGTGCACCCAAGCATAGCTCAGTGCAGACGCTTGGATCTGGAAAGTGAAATGGAAGCAGAGACTTACTGTAAAGACCTCAGGAGGCAAAAATCACACTCACCCTTTGGCAACACGTGGTTTTGTATCCCTTGATCCCTGCATCAACACGATGCAATTCTCTCTTGGATTTCTTTACGAAGAAGTTGCAGCCTGGAACATTACACATTCTGTTGGGTGTTTTTGAAGCCTCTGCGCTCTGGGCTCTCACAGGAATTTACTTGGTAACCAGGTCTTTGGGGGAAGAATAGACAGGAAGAAGGATAATCATAAGGAAAGCCAAGTTCACAAAAATCACCGAGAATTTAAGTTCTTCCATGGCCAAACCCACAGAAGATGAAATCATTCTGCACGATTCCTAGCACATGCGTTTTTCTGTAATTCCCAGCTCTGACTCACCGTGTTCAGTCATAAACATTGTTTGGATTTTAATGTCCTCACCTGTAAAATAGGAATAATAGTACCAGTCATGGGACCATGATGAGAGGGAGCTGTTTTGAAAGGACTTCGTGACTTTTCCCTTGAGTGTGATTTATATATGTTTATAGCCTTAGTAGTAGTGTTCTCTAAGGAAACATACAGGCAAGCAATTCTCTAAAATATTACCACCGATTTCCTGGCATTCTAGGCATAACAAATATTTTATTTAAGTTAGATGAAAAATGTGAACAGTTCTTTGTGCATAACACCAATACAGTTCTTTTTTGTGACTTGCTACAAAATAGATTCTTTTCTGGGGCTTTACTTCATCTAGTTTCAGCTGGATTGCTGATATTTAAATAATCTTCATTTGAAGGTCACCCCTCAGCATAACTGAAAAATGTAACTGAAGCCTCTGCTCTGACCCTCACAGTCCTCCTACCTTGAATCTGAATTATTCTGTAGCTATATAATTAATGGATTGATTACATTAGTTTGTTATATCTTTCCTTAGTGGGTTGCAGTCTTTAAGAAGTCACAGATTTTGGTTTAGTGCAGAGACACAGCCCCAGCATCTAGGACATCTCCTGGCCAAGAGTTCTGGTTGCATGGTTCCCTTGAATAAAATTTTAATTTGATTCCAGATTCTTCTCCATCTTACCGCTCATAGTTGAAGTTTGACTTTAGGCTTTTGAGCTCATCTGGCTTAAATACAACCACCCAGTGACATTTCTATCCTTCCTTTCTTTTTTTTGTTTTTTGTCTTCCCTTTCTTCCTGCTCATCTTTTTCCTTCCCTGTCATATTCTGTGGCAGTGGTTCTTAACCTGGAGGCTGAATATTAGATATCTTGCCTATCAAATATTTACATTATGATTGATGGCAGTAGCAAATTACAGTTATGAAGTAGCAATGAAATAACTTTATGGTTGGGGTCACCACAACATGAGGAACTGTATTCAATGGTCATAGCATCAGGGAGGTTGAGAACCACTGTTCTATGGTCTTCTAGTTTGATGAGGCCTTTCTGTCCACTGCTCTATCAAATTCAGTGTTTTAAAATTCGCTTTACATCCCTATTGAAGCCCCCTCCCTTCTTTCCTCCCAGTCCCACCTTCCTGCCCTTTCTCCCATTCTCCCTTCCCTTTCTCCTCAGAAAAGAGGAACCCAGCCCCCAGTGTGGCTAGTATGTCAAGTCCCATCAGGATTAAGTACAGCCTCTTCCACTGAGGCCCAACAGTGCAGCCCAGCTAGGGGAAAATGATCCAAAAGCAGGCAACAGAGTCCATGTCAGAGACAGACTAGGGACCTTCATAAAGACCAAACTGCCCATCAGCTACATAGGTGTAGGGGGTTTAGGTCCAGTGAATGCATGTTCTTTGGTTAGTGGTTCATTTTCTGTGAGTTCCCATGGTCCTTGGTTGGTTGACTCTGTTGATCTTGTGGAATTCTTGTCCCAGCTGGGTCCCTTTATTCTTCCCTCAACACTTCTTCAAGACTCCTGACTTCTGCCTAATGTGTGGCTGTAGGTCTCTGCCTCTACTTTCATCCACTGCTGGATAGAGCCTCTCAGAGGACAGTTATGATAAGCTCCAGTGGGCAAGCATAGTAGAATGTCATCAATAGTGTGAGTTGTTGGCTCTCTCCTACGGGGAGGGTATCAGGTTGGGCCAGTCATTGTTTGGCCCTTCCCTCAATCTCTGTTACTGCACACCTTATTGGCAGGGTAAATTTTGGATGGAAGGTTTTATGGGTGGGTTGTCTCCCTCTTTCCACTGGAAGTCCTGCCTGGGTATAGAAGATGTCCACTTCAGTCTCCATATACCCTGCTACTAGGAGTCTCAGCTAGAGTCACCCCGATATTGTCCCCGGATCCTACCCCATCACGGGTCTCTAGGTTGTCCCAGAGATGCCCTTCCCATTGGTGTTCCTTTTTTCTCCCAGCCACACTCTCCCCCTCCTGATCCCCTCCCTCATTCTCCTCCCCACCCCCTCTCCCATCCACTTCTCTCTCTTCATCCACTTCAATGTCTGTTTAATTTCCCCTTCTGAGGGAGATTCAAGGATCCTCCCCCAGAAACCCCTTATTACTTAGTTTTTTTGGGGTCTGTGCATTGTAGAATGGTTATCCTGTACTCTATGGATAATATCAACTTATAAGTGAGCACTGGTGTGTGTGTTTCTGGGTCTGGGTTACTTCCAAGATAATATTTTCTAGTTTTATGCATTTGTCTGCAAATTTCATGATTTCTTTGTTTTTTACTTGCTGAGTAGTATTCCATCATGTCAATGCACCACATTTTCTTTATCTATTCTTTGGTTGAGGGACATCAACTTTGTTCCCAGTTTCTGGCTGTCATGAATAAAGGTGCCATGAACACAGGTGATCAAGTGTCCTTGTGGTATGGTAAGGCATCTTTTGGGTATATACCCAGGAGTGGTATAGTTGGGTCTTGAGGTAGAACTATTTCCAAATTTCTGAGAAAGTGCCAGATTGATTTCCAAAGTGATTGTACAAATTTGCACTCTCACCAGCAATGAAGGACTGTTCCTCTTGCTCCACATTCTTGCCAGCAAGTGCTGTCACTTGCGTTTTTCATCTTAGTTATTCTGAGCAGTATAAGATGGAATCTAAGAGTCATTTTGATTTACAGTTCCCTAGTAACTAAGAATGTTGAGCATTTCTTTAAGTGCTTTTCAGCCATTAGAAAGTCCTTTATTGATAATTCTCACTTTAGCTCATACATTAATTTTAAAATTGGATTATTTGCTTTTTTGGTGGTTAATTTCTTGAGTTCTTTATATATTTTGGATATTAGCCCTCTATCAGATGTTGAGGTGGTAACGATCTTCTCCCAATCTGTAGGCTATTAATAGTGTCCTTTGCTTTACAGAAGCTTTCAGTTTCAAGAGGTCCTATGTATTAACTGTAGATCTTAGAACCTGAGCTGTTGGTGTTCTGTTCAGGAAGTTGTCTCCAGTGCCAATAAGTTCAAGGCTATTCCCTACTTTCTCTTCTCTTAGATTTAGTGTATCTGGTTTTGTGTTGATGCCTTTAATGCACCTGGACTTCAGTTTTCTGAAGGGTGATAAATATGGATCTACTTTCAAACTTCTACATGCAGACATCCAGTTAATCCAGCACCATTTGTTGAAAATACTTTCTTTTTTCCATTGTATGGTTTGGCTTCTTTGTCAAAAGTCAAGTGTTCATAGGTGTGTGGGTTTATTTCTTGGTCTTCATTTTGATTCCATTGATCAATCTGTCAGTACTGTGTGTGTGTGTGTGTGTGTGTGTGTATGTATGTGTGTGTGTGTGTGTGTTTACTGTTACTTTGTAGCACAACTTGAAATCAGGCATGGCGATACCTCCAGAAGTTCTTTTATTGCACAGAATTCTCTTAGCTATTCCAGATTTTTTATGAATTGTGTTGAAATTTTGATGGAAATTGCATTTAATTTATAGATTGCTTTTGGTAAGATGACCATTTTTACTAAGTTAATCTTACTGATCCATGAGCATGGGCTACCTTTCCACCCTCTGATATCTTATTTAATATCTTTCTTCAAAGACTGTAAGTTTTTGTTATACAGTGCTTTCACTTTCTTGGTAAGAATTGTAAGATATTTCATATTGTTTTTAACTATTGTGAAGGGTGTTGTTTTCCTATTTTTTTCTCAGCCCATTTATTGTTTGTATAAAGGAGGGACACTGATTTTTTTGAGCTTTTTAAAAATCCAGCCATTTTGCTGAAGGAGTTTATGCGATATAAGAGATCTCTGGTAGAGTTTTGGGGGTCACTCGTGTATACTATCTGCAAATAGAGATACTCATGTATACATCTGCAAATAGAGATACTTTGACTCCTTTCTTTCCAATGTGTATCCTCCTGATTTCCTTTAGTTCTCTTATTGCTCTAGCTAGAACTTCAAGTACTATGCTGACTAGATATGAAGAGAGTAGACAGCCTTGTCCCTGATTTTAGTGAAATTTCTTTAAGTTTCTCTCGATTTAATTTGATGTTAGCTATTGGGCTTGCTGAATATTGCCTTTACTATGTTTAGGTATGGGCCCTGTATCCCTGATCTCTCCAATACTTTCATTACAAAGGGGTTTTGGATTTTTTTCCAAAGGCTTTCTCAGCATCTAATGAAATGATGTGGGTTTTTTTTCTTTCAGTTTGTTTATATGGTAGATTATATTGATGGATATGTTGAATAATCCCTGCATCCCAGGGATGAAGACTACTTGATCATGGTGGATGATATATATTTTCAAGCTTATTTATTTTATTTGTTTATTATTTATTACAATTTATTCACTTTGTATTCCTGCTGTAGCTCCCTCTCTTTTCTCCTTCCAGTGCCAGCCTTCCTCACTCCCTCTTCTCCCCCTATGCCACTCTTTTAGTCCACTAATAAGGGATATTCTCCTCCTCTGCTATTTGATCCTAGCCTATCAAGTCTCATCAGGACTGGCTGCATCTTCTTTCTCTGTGGGCTGAGTAGGCTGCAACCCCAAGGAGGAGGTGATTAAAGAGCAGGCCAATGAGTTCATGTCAGAGACAGCTCCTGCCATTCTTGCTAGAGAACACACTTGGAGACTGAACTGCCTATGGGCTATATCTAGCAGGGAGTCTAGGTCCTTTCCATGCATGGTCCTTGACAGAGGGTTAATGCCCAGAATATATAAAGAACACAAGAAGTTAAACATCAACAAACCAAGTAATCCAATTAAAAAATGGAGTACAGAGCTAAACAGAGAATTCTCAATAGAGGAATAGCGAATGGCAGAGAAACACTTAAAGACGTGCTCAACATCTTTAATAATCAGAGAAATGCAAATCAAAACGACCCTGAGATTTCACCTTCTACCCATCAGAACAGCTAAGATCAAAAACTCAAGTGACAACACATGCTGGAGAGGATGTGGAGAAAGGGGAACCCTCCTCCATTGCTGGTGGGAATGTAAACTTTTAAAACCACTTTGAAAATCAATATGGCACTTTCTCAGACAATTAGTAGTAGTGCTACCTCAAGATCCAGCTATACCACTCCTAGGTGTATATCCAAAATTTGCTCAAGTACACAACAAGGACATTTGCTCAACCATATTCACAGCAGCTTTATTCATAATAGCCAGAATCTGGAAACAACCTAGATGTCCCTCAGTGGAGGAATGGATACAGAAATTGTGGTACATTTACACAATGGAATACTGCTCAGCAATTGAAAAAAGGAAATCAAGAAATATACAAGCAAATGGATGGAACTAGAAAAAATCATCCTGGGTGAGGTATCCCAGAAGCAGAAAGGCACACATGGTGGATGATATTTTTGATGTGTTCTTGGGTTCAGTTGGGGAGTATTTTATTGAGAATTTTTGCATCAATGTTCATGAGGGATATTACTATGAGGTAATGTTTATCTTTGTTGCTGAGGTGTGTTCCTTGTATGCAACAGAATAATGGATCCTGTTTTCATATCCAGTCTGTTATCCCCTGTCTTTTTGTTTGGGAATTGAGTCCTTGATTTTTTTTTAATTTTTATTTATTTATTTAATTTTATTTTATGTGCATTAGTGTGAAGGTGTCAGATCCTTTGGAACTAGAGTTACAGACAGTTGTGAGCTGCCATGTGGTGCTGGGGATTGAACATAGATCTTTAGGAAGCACAGACACTGCTCTTAACCACTGAGCCATCTCTCCAGTTCCGAGTCCTTGATTTTGAGAGCTATTAATTACTAATGATTGTTGATTCCTGTGATTTTGAAGTTGGTGTTAGTAGTGTGTGTGTATGTGTGTTGCTCTCTCTGTGTGAGAGAGACTCATTTTTTGCTTTTGCTCATGTGAAATTATTTATTTCCTGTGTTTTCTTGAGTGTAGTTACCCTCCTTGTGTTGAAGTTTTTCTTCTAATATTTTCTGTAGGTTAGTGGAAAGATTTTGCTGAAATTTGGTTTCATCACGGAATGTCTTGTTTTTTTCCAACCATGGTAGTTGAAAGATTTGCTGGATATAGTAGTCTGGGCTGTCACCTGTAGTCTGTTAAGGCCTGCATGATATCTTCTAGACCCTTCAGGCTTTTAATGTCTCTGTTGAAAAGACTGGTGTAATCCTGATAGGTCTGCCTTTATAAGTTATTTGGCCCTTATCTCTTGCAGCTTTTAATATTCTTTCTTTGTTCTGTACATTTAGTTTGATTATTACGTGGTGGGAGGATTTTCTTTTTGGTTCAATCTATTAGGTGTTCTACAAGCTTCTTGTATGTTTATAGGGATGTTTTTTCTTTAGGTTAGGGAAATTTTCTTCTATGATTTTATTGAAGATATTTTCTGGGCCTTTGAGGTGGGAATCTTTTTCTTCTACTTCTATTATTCTTAGGTTTGGTCTTTTCATAGTGTCCCAAATTTCCTGGATGTTTGATGTTAGAAACTTTTAAGATTTAGCATTTTCTTCAACTGATGTATCAATGTCTTCTTCTAATGTATCTTTTATGCCTGAGATTCTCTCTTACAGTTCTTGTATTTTGTTGGTGATGCTTTTGTCTGTAGCTTCCGTTCTCATCCCTAAGTTTTTCAATTCCAGGATTGCCTCAGTTTGTGTTTTCTTTATTGCTTCTATTCCATTTTCAGGTCCTGAACAGTTTTACCCATTTCCTTCTCCATTTACTTGTATTTTCCTATATTTCTTTAAGGGATTTATTTATGTCCTTCACCTATTTGATTGTATTTTCCTGTATTTCTTTGAGGGATTTATACATTTCTTCTTTAAAGGCTTCTATCATCTTCATAAGAGGAGATTTAAGGTCTTTTCTTGATCTTCAGTTGTGTTAGGATATCAGGGCTTAATGTAGTAGGATATCTGGGTTCTAGTGGTGCCATTTTGTTCTTGGTTTTGTTGAAAGTGTTTTTACACTGGCATTTAGCCATCTGGTTGTCCTTGTTGTTGGCAGGCCTGTTGGCCCCTGATGGAAGTGGGCCTCTGAGATTGCAGGTAAAGCTGGGACCCAGGAAATGTCACTAGGAGGGCAAGGGACGAACTCATTGTTGCTGAGTTTGCCCATAGGAACCCAGAAAGCAAGGGACTGGGGGAGGGGTCTCACCTGGTAGTCCTTGTGGCTATAGGTCTCTGGGATTTCACATAGGTCTGTGGCCTGGGAAATGGTGTGCATCTGGAGGGCACCACTGCTGTGTTTGCCCAGAGAAACCCGGCCTCAACTTTAGTTCTAATGCATTCTTCTGGCTATTAATTGCCATTGTTTGGGGAATTGCTACCAGAATCTGCTGAATTTTTTTTTTTAATCTGAAAACAATCACTGAGGCTCAATTAGCACATACAAAATAGCCACAAAAGATTTCATATGAAGCTGTATGTATGAATGTTGAATCAACGCTTCTTGGGAGCTGAATGTTATAAAGCTCTCTGGCATCCATCAGTAGGAGACATTCAAGCAGACTGATGTTATTATGCAATCTTTTAATCTTCCAATTCATTCCAAATGTTGCTTAAAGTAACCTGTCATCCAGTGATTGTTCCCCATTGGATGAGTCATTCATTTATCTTCTAACAAAACAGGTGGTGTGCAGTGGAGAAGTCAGGGAAAGTGAAGGACATTAAAAACGAGAGGGAAAATACTTTGATATCAAGATATGTCTGTTATGATTTTCATCTCTTAAAGATGTAGAAATAAGCATCTTGGTTTCCTTTGTGAAATTCAAAGTAGCAATGCTACAAACATAAGTTTCACGATTTGACTAAAGTGTTTGCACTTCTATTAATTGGTTGCATTTGTTTAAGTGGATATATATATTCACACACATATGTATGTATTCATACACATACATGAGTCAGGTTAGAGCAAAAATAATTCAATGAAAATTATGGAAATATTAAACATTTAGGGTTAAAAAGTAATTACACATGAATTTATTTTGTATTTCTAAGTCATATAATTTATTGCATTTTTGTATAGAAAGTAAAAATATTTTTTTTTTTGTTTTTGCCAGGCTTTGTATTCAGTGAACGGACATGACTGAGTACCTTCCAAACTCAAGGCACCATGCCTGATGCAGCTGGAGAGCATGACAAATGGACAAGATCTTCTGCCTTTGACAATGTTAAGTGCCTGTATCTTTCAAAAACTATCTCTAAATCCTAATGTTCACTTGCAAAGTTAAATAAACAAAGAAATACAACTGAAGATAAAACAAGTAATGGTTTCATAGTCGTAGTGCCTGTATATGGCAGGACTAAAGTTCAGAGCCGCGGCATTAAAGCCATCCTGATGGAACCAACCCACCTTCAAGTATTCTAAATGCAGACGAGGTGGCTCACAGCTGCTGCCACTCCCATCCTGGGCACAAATAGAGACAAACAGGGAGAAAGAGACAGACAAATAAAGACGGAGAGATTATTTTAAGGAATGATCCTTGTGATTGTGCAGGATGACAGATCCAAAATCTGCAAGATGGGTCTGGCACACCAGAGATCCAGGAAAGAGTTGCAGTGCAAGATCAAGAGCACTCTAAGAGAAGACTTCCTTCCTTCTCAGAGGTCTCTCTTTCCTGCTGAGACCTCCACAGAATAGGCGAAACTCAAATGGCAGATAATCTGCAATGCTGAAAATCTCTTGATTAAAGTGTCATTGTCAAGCAAAACGTTGCCCCTCCAGAATCAGGTTTATGCAAATATCTCAGTAGCATGGTTTAACAAAACTGACACATCAATTCTTTTTCATAGAGTTACATTAGGAAATGTCCTGTGAAGGCATAAAGAAAAAGGCTTGAAGTTTCACAACAAGTTTAAAGTCACTGTGGGGAAATGCTGCAGAAGTGGTCTGCTCTGGGTCTTGAGAAAGCTGTTAGGTTGAGTTTCATCCTGTGCTCAGCCTCTTCCTGCAGGGAGAAAGTCTCCTCATACAGCATATTTACCCCTTTGACTCAGGCACACAGATATCCAAACTTCTGATGTTACAATGTGATCTACAAATGTATGGGGTTTCATTAGCAGCCATTTTGGGATGCATTTGACTCATGAGCCATAGGTTGGACACACATGCTAGAATGTGCTTGTGACTAAAGTTTGTACTTTTAATTTTTCTAACTTGAATAGTCTAGACACTCAAGGTTAGGGTTACAGAAAAATCACAGCTGCTTCAAATATGTAAAATATCTGTACTGTACTTTTTCTAACCTAAGTTTCATGGTACATGTGCTCAGTTCTGTGTAGGAACCTGAGGAGTGGAGCAGAAAAGAGAAAGAAATTGTGGCAATGGAGCATCCTGAATGAGTACTGTCACCACCTATCCTGATTGCCAGTTGACACTTCACTTAAACCCTGGGTTTTCCCCAACCCCAGGCTTCCCCTTCCACCTTCCTTGGGATCACTGTTAATAGCCTTGCTGAGTTCCTAGGCTCTATTTTTGCACCCTGTTATGCCATGTTAATCATTACCCACTTCCAGTATCTCTCCCTTCGCCCTATCAAACAACCCTCGAGTCACTGACTCACTGATGCTACTGGAAGCATAGATGTTTGGTTAAAAACATGGACTTTGGAGTCATGAAATCTCCTGCTTCAGCACTATCCAACTCTGGCTTTATCTGTAAAACTGGGATCGTGGTGATAGTTATGTAATAGGCTAGTTGAAAAGAACAGGTGAAGCAGCAGATGAGAACCCTTGCTATAACATCTGTCAGTAAATGAATCTTCAGTGTTTAACAGCTGTTCTTTCTGTTTGTCTGATGTGGTTTCTCTCTGCATAATGCCAATTATTTAGACACAGGGAATGCAAAGATAAAATAGGTGATAAACAAAGACAATACAATGAACTATCTGTGGGATGATTGGAGTGTTGTTAGTTTTTGTGTATGTTAACCATGGAAGAGAGAGTTAATGTCAACCAGGTGAGGGAGGGCATATTAACATTTACCAGGGAGGCTCAGAACATCTGGCACAGAATGATGATCCTGGTTACCACTTGGCAGACAGGCTTTCATGGAATTCATTTTATTTTCCTGTGAGTAACATTCCTTTGGACAGGCCCTATTTTCCCCTAGACACACTTTATCATCTGACAAAGAAGATTTTACATGCTCACAAATATTTACCAGTTTGTCTGTCCTATCATCTATGAATTCATGCTCTCCATTACACATTTTAAGGAACTAGCATAGGTTCAAAGAAGCAAATGATTATATGTTTCTTTCCTGCTCTTAAATATAGCAAATAGCACTGGGGGAAAAACTCCTAAGAAATGAGGATGGGAAGCCTAATTATTCATATTTTCAAGATTACATATACGTATGTACCTTATTTTAAGGGATGTCTACATATTAATTTTTAGGAAACTATGGTAAAAGTACTGGGAATCTTTGGCCAGTGTGAGTCGTAGCTTGAAGGTAAGACTCTACTGTTAAATAGAACACACATGTTTGATACAGGGCTGGAAGACCTTGATCTGGTAATATCTTAGAAGCCTTCTCTTTGAGGGCTCACTCTCATAGTGTCTGAATGTGATGTACAAGCTGGCAAGGGTGAAAAATAATAAGACTATTGACATAATGAACAGCAGCAATGACCAGCTCAATAAGATATTCCCCAAGGGTGCAACAATGGCACTTACTTCTTGGGAGTAATCAACTGCTATCTAATTGGACTTATGGACCATTCAATAGTAGAATGGTATTCATACCTAGTACTGTAAACCTAGTCAACTATGCATGTCTGCAGAGCTCATATAATACCACTGGACAATCTGGTGTTTTTCTAATCAACTGATGTTTTTCTAATCAACATAGCTTCTAACTATATTTAAATCTTCATCCTCACACCAACTGATAAGCGTAGCTTTCATCCTTCATCAAAGAAGCTTCTTTTACAACAGATAGTTTTCCATAGAGATATACAACTGATCCAAATGCAGAGTAAGTGACGGTAGAGTGGTCAGGCCAACTGGTATACCTACAATGCAACCCCTATACCCAAGGCTCAAGAAGCATTATCAAAGAGGGGCAAGAGGGTTAAAAGAACCAGAAGGTCAGCACATCTGCTTGTGTCTTCTAGACATGACAGAGGTGCTACATGCATGAAATCTCAAAAGTATTGTTTTTTTAAGCAAGACCTGCCTAATGACTATACCAAGTAACACGCCAATTCAGACAGACAGAGTCCATTTCAGAAGTCCCTACCCCACCCTCAGATGAAGAGGTATAGGTAGTCATCAATGGCTTATGAGGAAGGAGAATCACTTTTCTCCAGGGATGATATCCCTGATAGGTTTTCCAATCCCAAATGGTCCGCTGCAAACACATATACACGTGGACTCAGAAGGTTGAGTGTATATATGTGTAACAACAATAGCATTAGAATAAGAAACCTTTAATTTTAGAGGAAGTGAGGGAACACAGGAAGAGCTGAAGGAATAGAAATGATTAAATACAGTATATTTATGTTTGAAATTCTTAAAAAATTAAAGTAAAAATAGAAATGAATTTTACAGTGTTTGAATGCCTGGATGATCTTGAGTAATGTCTAACTTTGGAGAAGTAAAGAGAGGTGCAAGTGAAGATTTTTATACTGGACTGACAGATATCTTTTGGAGCAATTTATGTTTTAATTTCAAAGTTATATCTCACTGTACACAAGGAAGTGGAACTAATTCTTGCTTAGATAAATTCTTTTCTAAGGACTGTAACTGTGTGGCTGGGCATATTGTAACTTATTTTATTTAACATAGTGCCTTATATCCCTGATCTCTCCAAGACTTTAAACATGAATGGGTGTTGGACTTCGTCAAATGCTTTTTCAGCATCTAAGGAGATGATCATGTGGTTTTTCTCCTTCAGTTTGTTTATGTGGTGGATTACATTGATGGATTTTCATCTGTTGAACCACCCTTGCATGCCTGGTATGAAGCCTACTTGGTCATGGTGGATGATATCTTTGATGTGTTCTTGGATTCGGTTTGCAAGTATTTTATTGAGTATTTTTGCATCAATGTTCATAAGAGAGATAGGTCTGAAGTTCTCTTTTTTTGTTGGATCTTTGTGTGGTTTAGGTATCAAGGTGACTGTGGCTTCATAGAATGAGTTTGGTAGTGTTCCTTCTGTTTCTATTTTGTGGAATAGTTTGAGGAGAATTGGTGTTAGCACTTCTTTGAAGGTCTTGTAGAATTCTGCGCTGAAGCCATCTGGCCCAGGGCTTTTTTTGGAGGGGAGACTGTTAATGACATACCTAAAGATAGTAAAGGCAATATACAGCAAGCCTATAGCCAACATCAAACTCAATGGAGAGAAACTTAAATCAATCCCACTGAAATCAGGGACAAGACAAAGCTGCCCATTGTCTCCATATCTCTCCAACATAGTACTTGAAGTTCTAGCCATAGCAATAAGACAACTAAAGGAGATCAAGGGGATACAAATCAGAAAGGAAGAGGTCAAAGTGTCACTATTTGGAGATGATATAATAGTATACATGAGCGACCCCAAAAATTCAACCAGAGAACTCCTTCAGCTGATAAACACCTTCAGCAAAGTGGCAGGATACAAAATCAACTCAAAAAAATCAGAAGCCCTCCTGTATACCAAAGACAAAAGGCCAAGAAAGAAATTAGGGAAACAACACCCTTCACAATAGCCACTAATAACATAAAGTACCTTGGTGTGACTCTAACCAAGCAAGTGAAAGACCTGTTTGAGAAAAACTTCAAGTCTCTAAAGAAAGAAATTGAAGAAGATATCAGAAAATGGAAAGATCTCCCGTGCTCATGGATTGGTAGGATTAACATTGTGAAAATGGCCATCCTGCCAAAAGCAATCTACAGATTCAACGGAGTTCCCATCAAAATACCAACTCAATTCTTTACAAACCTTGAAAAAAAGATTCTCAGCTTCATATGGAGAAACAAAAAACCCCGAATCTCCAAAACGATCCTGTACAACGACAAATCATCTGGAGGTATCTCCATCCCCGATCTCAAGCTGTACTACAGGGCAACAGTAATAAAAACTGCATGGTATTGGCATAGAAACAGAAAGGAGGATCAATGGAACCAAATAGAAGACCCAGAAATAAACCCACACACCTATGAATACTCGATATTTGACAAAGAAGCCAAATCCATTAAATGGAAAACAGACAGCATCTTCAACAAATGGTGGTGGACCAACTGGATATCTACATGCAGAAAAATGAAAATAGATCTATATTTATCACCCTGCACAAAACTAAAGTCGAAGTGGATCAAGGACCTCAACATAAAACCAGATACTCTAAATCAGTTGAAAAAAAAAGTGGGGAACAGCCTAGAACTCATTAGCACAGGAGACAACTTCCTGAACAGAACACCAACAGCACAGGCTCTAAGAGCAACAATCAATAAATGGGACCTCATGAAACTGAAAAGCTTCTGTAAAGCAAAAGACACTGTCATCAAAACAAAACAACTGCCTACAGATTGGGAAAGAATCTTCACCAATCCTTTATCTGACAGAGGGCTAATATCCAGTATATATAAAGAACTAAAGAAGCAGAAAAGCAACAAACCAAGTAATCCAATTAAAAAATGGGGAACGGAGCTAAACAGAGAATTCTCAATAGAGGAACATCGAATGGCAGAGAAACACTTAAAGAAATGCTCAACCTCATTAGCCATTAGAGAAATGCAAATCAAAACGACCCTGAGATTTCATCTTACACACATCAGAATGGCCAAGATCAAAAACTCAAGTGACAACACATGCTGGAGAGGTTGTGGAGAAAGGGGAACCCTCCTCCACTGCTGGTGGGAATGTAAACTGGTACAACCACTTTGGAAGTCAATCTGGCACTTTCTCAGACAATTAGGAGTAGTGCTACCTCAAGACCCAGCTATACCACTCCTAGGTATATACCCAAAATTTGCTCAAGTACACAACAAGGACATTTGTTCAACCATGTTTGTAGCAGCTTTATTTGTAATAGCCAGAACCTGGAAACAACCCAGATGTCCATCAAGGGAGGAATGGATACAGAAATTGTGGTATTTTTACACAATGGAATACTACTCAGCAATCAAAAAGGAGGAAATCATGAAATTTGCAGGCAAATGGTGGGGTCTAGAAAAGATCATTCTGAGTGAAGTATCCCAGAAGGAGAAAGACAAACATGGTATATACTCACTTATATAGACCTACAAGATATGATAAACATAATGAAATCTACACACCTAAAGAAGATAATCAAGAAAGCAGACACGGGCGAAAATGATCAATCCTCATTAGAAAGACAAATGGGATGTGCATTGAAAGTATGACAGGAGTCTACCGCAAAAGGCATCTGAAAGACTCTACCTAGCAGTGTTTCAAAGCAGACACTAAGACTCATAACCAAACCCTCGGCAGAGTGCAGGAAATCATATGAAAGAAGGGAGTTAGTATGATATGAATAGGATAGGAGCTCCTCAAGGACCAAATATATCCAGGCACAGGGTCTTTTCTGAGACTGACACTCAACCAAGGACCATCTATGGATATAACCTAGAACTTCTGCTCGGATGTGGCCCTTGGTAGCTCAGTAACCAAGTAGTTTTCCAAAGTAAGGGGAACAAGGACTATTTCTAACAGGATCTCAAGGGCAGGCTCTTTGACCTCCCCACCCCCCAGGGGAGGAGCAGTCCTGTTAGGCCACAGAGGAGGACTTTGCAGCCAGCCCTGAAGATACCTGATAAAACAGGGTCAAATGAAAGGGGAGGAGGTCCTCCCCCATCAGTGGACTTAGAAAGGGGCAGGGCAGAGACCAGAAAGGGAGTGTGGGGTTGGGGAAGGAATGAGGGAGCGGGATAGAGCTGGGACACAGAGTTAACAAAATGTAACTAATAAGAAAAATAAAATTAAAAAAAAAAACATAATGCCTTGTGATACAGCAGCTACAAAGGATCTAGCTTTGCTGTTTTTCTTTAGCTAAGACTATAAAACAAGATTGATGAAACTAACCCTCTCTCAGAGTGTAAGAAAAATAAGCTCAGGGAATGAAAAGCCATTGTAAGTAAAACTGATCCTTGTCTGAAGTGAAATTTAAGTCGAACAATAATAAGATTACAGTAAGAAAAACAATCCAAAGTAGGTTATGAGCTTTGCAGGTAAACAGATTTTGGTTTTCAACTGTAGAAACATACATTCCATCTCGTGGGCTCTCTGTGATTATAATTGTTAGATCACTATTTGTTGCTTTATTATTCAGGAAACGCACAACTCCCAGTGTACACAATACTAACTGAAATGTTCATGGTTCCCCTTGCTCTGAGGCAAGCCCTTATTTGTAGAACATGAAGAGAAAAATGGCATTCATTTGTCTGTGTTGGAAATGTCGAACATGCGTCTGTTCATGGGCATGATAACAAAGGAGAGCAAAGGAGAAGTCTTCTCATCTCCATGGCTACCATACAGAGAATGATCCATGTAACTCACCTACTGAAAGCGACGTGATGGGCAGACAGCCTCCCTCTTTGACAGTTTATTATATTTTGGCTCTGTAAGTCGAAGCTGCAAATCTGATAGCAGCAAATTAGAGCTTCTGATTTGAATGCATAATTAAGTTTATATGCTAGTGTTCTTCATTTCAAGAATCATAGGCAACCAAGTGTGTGTTGATTTTCTAATATGAATTAGTTTTTGAGTTAGCTGGAAAATTTCTGTGATTTGAGCCTTTAATACATATGAATCCGTAAACACCAATTTCTTTAATCTATAGTCCTCATCTCCCTCCCTCACTATTTCTGTTCAAAAGCTTTAAAGTTTCTTATTTTAAATTACATGAAATATTTATTAACCTTGTAGATTTGTGTAAGTGCCTTTTGTTATTGAATATTTTAGGGATTCATGAAGGCAGAAGTTCTGTAATTAATCAGGATTTCCTGTTTCTGTTGCTACAGTGTCAGTGAATTGGTTCCCAGTAGGAGATTTAATAGAAAAACATTCAATTTAAGAATAGCCTGGATGCATCAAAGGGATTAAGCTATAATGCTTTTAATCCTTGCAACTCAAACAAAGAGAAAATATTCCTGCACAATGAACTGCGTCAAGTGTGTGGGGAGATCAGCAAACAGTAATTGTGGTGTATCGGCTAAATAGCAAGCTGAATAGCCCAGCCATTTACAAAGGCACAGCCAGAAACACAGCCTGGGAAATTAGCAGCTTTTAAACCCTAGGATTTGAGCGAAACTACTACAAGCGTTATTTTTGAACAGTCTAGACTCTAACTCCCATACTATCAGAGACAACACAGACAACACAGTCAAGAATGGCAGTGTCATGGAATCCGGGCTGTAACTTCTTTTCCAGGACACATGACAGACATCCATCTTCTTTTGAACTGCTCTTTTTCCAACGAAAATGTATCTGAGTTGTACTGATTGGCTGATTTGGCATTTATCCTCCTGCCACATTTTTAGGAGTTCTGCTGTGCCTCCTCACTACCTTCCTTCTTTGAGGGAGGAGAAATGGACAACAGACTCAGCTGTCTGTCTGCATGCTGCCATGCTTTCCACCATGATGTTAATGGACTGAACCTTTAAAACTGTAAGCCAACCCCAATTAAGTGTATTCTTTTATAAGAGTTGTCATGATCATGTTGTCTCTTCACAGCAATAAAACCCAGGCTAAGATACTTGGGCTACCTTTAGTCCTCTTAATCCTATTCTTTGACCACTTCTGTGTCTGTCCTAGTATCCTTGTGGCTAACTGGTGAAACCTTTGGAATGTAATACTAGCTTCCACGAGCCAAAGACTAAGGATGTCATCAGAAAGCATCCTCGTTATATACAATAGTTATATATTATGAGTCATAGCTAAGAGTTCTACACTTCACCATAAACCACATACCTGATGTTCTAAATAATGTATTTGAAATGTTTCATGACTTATGACTTCCCTCACTCTGTTACTATAAATAGTTCATGAAACTGTTAAAACATTGGAACACAAAATTGGGGGTGACCTGAATCTGTTCCTGGGTCATAGTTATTCATGTTTGGCTTAAGAAGAAAACTTCCTCTGATCTCCTTGGAGGCTGGAGTTGTGTTTTGTGCTAATAGAAGTATTCTTTCACTGTGGCCTTTGCACATATGTGGCTAATGGGTGGCTTGGTCTTCATATGGAATGCCTGGTGAGTGGAGGGATAGGGGCTGTTTTTCTAGCAAACTCTATTGCCTACTTTTGGATCACCTCTCTCTGGCAGGGTTGCCTGGCCTGGCCTCAGGGAATGAGGATATGCTCAATCCTGATGTGACTTGATGTGCTGGGAAGAGTTGATACTGGGGGAGAGGGGCTCCTTTGTCTGGCAGGAAAGGGAGAGAGGAAGGGGGAAAGAAGGGAAAGGGGTGACTCGGAGGAAAGAGGGGCACCCGTGGGATGTACAGTGAATAAACTGAAATAAAAATAAAAAATTAAAAAAGAACTCATGAAATGGTAAGGACACCTGCAACAACCTAACTAACACACAACTAACTAACTAACTAACTAACTAACTAACTAACTAACTAACTAAC
>NW_026586662.1:2820003-2839440 GCF_907164565.1 Psammomys obesus
AACTAACTAACTAACTAACTAACTAACTAACTAACTAACTAACTAACTAACTAACTAACTAGTAAACTAAATGAAAAGAAAAAAAAGCCCAATAAATTTAGTGGTCTCACTCAGTTAGACATTGACAAAATTAGACTGTCATTGGAGCCAATTTTTGAGTGAACAATGTTTGTTTACATTTCCACAAGAAAGATTAGCCAACCATGTGCAGTTCAGAACACATGATTGTTTTCTTCAATAAATTTTCTACATTGTGTTTATTTCGGTCTTTCTGATTTCTGAAGAAAAAAAAAAAACCACAGCATTTGAATTGCTTTTCTCATCACTGGTGATATTTTTTTAATTTATGATTCTTTATTTTTATTTTTATCAATTACAGTTTATTCACTTTGTAGTCCCCTGTAGTTCCCTCTCTCCTTCCCTCCCAAACCCACCCATATTTCTCCCAAGTCCACTGATAGGGGAGGTCTTCCTCTCCTTCTGATCCTAGTCTATCAGGTCTCATCAGGAGTGGCTGCATTGTCTTCTTCTGTGGCCTGGTAAGGCTGCTTCCCCCTCAGGGGGAGATGATCAAAGAGCCGGCCACTGAGTTCATGTCAGAGACAGTCCCTGTTCCCATTACTCTAGAACCCACTTCGACACTGAACTGCAATGGGCTACATCTGTGCAGGAGTTCTAGGTTATCTCCATGAATGTTCCTTGGGTGGAGTATCAGTCTCAGAAAAGACCCCTGTGCCCAGATTTTTTGGTTCTGTTTCTCTCCTTGTGGAGCTCCTGTCCTCTTCAGGTCTTACTATCTCACCCTTCTTTCATAAGATTCTCTGTACTCTGCCAAAAGTTTGGCTATAAGTCTCAGCATCTGCTCTGACACCCTGCAGGGTAGAGCCTTTCAGAGGTCCTCTGTGTCAGGCTCCTGTCTTGTTTCCTGTTTTCTCCTTCTTCTGATGTCCATCCTCTTTGCCTTTCTGAATGGGGATTGAGCAACTTAGCCAGAGTCCTCCTTCTTGATTAGTTTCTTTAAGTGTACAGATTTTATTATGTTTATCCTATATTATGATATTTTTCTTTCAGCCTTTTAGATTTAAGTTTTCGAAAGTTTTGTCATAGTGTGTCTTGAACTGAATTTCCTTGACTTTATTCTGCTTAAAGGTTGATAAAACTCTCCAAATCTTTACATTTTGGCTATTGTCAAATTTGAGAATATTTCAGCCATAATTACCTTAAGTGCTTTTTCAGAAACAGTGACTTGCTCCTCTCCTTCCAGATTTCTAGTGACACTAATGTCAGATTGTGTTTTATTGCCACAGGTTTCTGAAATCTGCTCCCTGGTGTTTGCTCACGTATTTGTCTTCTTTGGGATAGATCTAGTCATTGTATCTTTTATTTCACTTGCGATCTCTTTAGTTGTTGGCATCATGAGGAATTTTCCATTGAAACCCAGTCCTTTTCAGAATTGCTGCAACACCCTGACTCTTCTATCTTTTCTCTTATTTTTGATACTGTTCCATTAGGGAAATCACATTTCATGTTATCAGGTAGAAGTATAATTTCATAATTGACAGTCACCATATGTTGGCACTTAGTCTCTTCTCTATTTCCAGATAAATATGGGGACTGCTGTTTCTCATGAGATCTCCAGAGGTTCTGTAATGCTAGCCTTGCTGGCTGTGGACACTGGTGAAAGACTTGAGTCTCCTGCATTCTCTGACCCTGAAAATGGTGAGTGGTGGGGGGAGCAGTTTGGCGAGTTAGAGGATGTGTCAGCATTGATTCCAATAAAGTCACTATGGATCTTTGTGGGCTTAAAGACTTCTTACCCTAATTGGGAATGGAAGCACTCAGGCATCCTTCTCTGATATCATTATGAGGGAGAGATTGGGGAGGCTCCACCATGGCCCGGAATATAGCAAACTTTGCATGAAAGGAATTTTTCTATCTAGGCTCTGCTTCCTGGTCCTCTAGCTAGTGACAGCAAATATTGCTGTTCTTTCCACTCATTAACATTTCTATGCAGATCACTTTTAATTTCTTAGCTTCATTTTGGGATATAAGAATAAAAAAGAAAACCCAGAAGTTATGGTGTGTTGCTCCTCTCCTTGACCCCCAATTTGTTCCATCATTTTGCCTTCCCCCCTTCTACCTTTTAGATTTCTTTATCTATATCTGTATGTGTGTATAATATACATGTAAATATAGTTAGATATGATGTCAGGTCTTTCAGTTGTACTCAGTAAAAGGGATAGGGGGAAGTAGGTCTACATCATGGCTCTAGAAGCATCAGTCCAGCTCTGTCTTTGTGTTCCCCAGGAAAGCATTATCAATACCCTGGTATGTTATATTGCAAAGAAAAGAACTGTTAGGAATAGAATCTAAGAACACTGCTTATACAAATATCGAAAGTTCACAAATAACTTTTGAAATTCACTTGCATATCAAAATTGCATTGAGGATATTACTTCAGTGTTGGTATGTAGAAACAGTTGTCTGTCTTCTAAATAGAAGCATCATTGTCCCATGCATCATGGCCTGTGTGTATCCACATTTCTTGGTCTGAGACTAGCTCTAGCAACATATTAGATATTTCTGTTCTGGAATAAAATTCATTGTGCATTCTGCAAGGGCTCCTTGCTTTATGGGAATTGAAGACTAGAATGAAATTCCTTGCAGCTAATTATTCATGGCCCCGTGTGTTATTGTGCTGGTGATATCTGTACCTTTGAAGAGGGACACCATCAAGAGGGCAATGTTCAGTCCAAGAATGGACTTCATGCAACATGTTTTGATCACCAGTGTCTGATATCTATGGAGAAGAAAGAAAATATACCAGAATTGTATTAACTCACATGTAAGACTAGCACAATGTTTTCATATACACATTTTTTTCTAAAGACAGATATGTTTAAGTCTATATATTTGCATGGATTCATGAGGACTTTCTGGGTGGAAAGTCTACAAGTGGGATATGAACACATTATGCTTTGTCGGTCAATATATTCCAGCCCAGAACTTCAGAGAAGGAGATGGATTACATTCTCAGCAGACCATAAGGCTCCTGACCTTTCTGACTCAAAAAATTACTTTTGTCTATCCAAGATGAGGACCACAATTAAGAAAGTGGCTCTTAATTCAGTGTGACCTCATTCAAATTCTTGTTCTGTATGTTATCAGTGATGTCATCTTTCTAGACTGTAGTTTTCCCATGTGTAAAATAGACATAATAATATCACCTATGTCACAGGAGATAATTCATGTAAATCAGTTATAATGGTATCAAGCATAAGATACAGCCTCAGGAGCAACCTTGCCAGGCCACAGAGGAGGACATTGGAGCCAGTCCTGATGAGACATGATAAACTAGGATCAGATGGAAGGGGAGGAGGACCTCCTTATCAGTGGACTTAGAGAGGGGCAGGGAGAAGATGAGGGAGGGAGGGTGGGATTGGGAGCGAATAAGGGAGGAGGCTGCAGCTGGGATACAAAGTAAATAACTTGTAATTAATATAAAAACTAAAAATTATAAAAAAATATACAGCCTCAGCATGGGCATTAAAAGCCGAACATCTTATATTTCATATGTCACAGCTTGCCTCTAGCAAGCATACATGTGCTGCTCAGAGGACAGGAGATAAGTATTCTTGGAAAATGTTCTGCATGGTTGGGAAGGCAGTGATTTAGCAAGAAGACTAACTCTTGCTGAGTGCGCATCTTGCCTCTCCGCTTTCCTGAAGGCTGAGCGCGATTTTGCTCATTCATGCTTTTGAAAAATGCTTTGGAAAAATCTGGACTATCGCAGACAGTGTGTCTTCTTTCTCTCCCCTAGTGGTATCATTGTTTCAAGCCATTATGAAATGAGAGGTGTGGTGTGTAGCCTAAATTAAAAGCTGTGGGGTACAGGGGGCGGGGGGGCGGGGGGAAGAATAGTTTAGTCAGTAGAAAGGCTGCCAGCCTGGCAAGATTTCTTCCTTGAGCTGATAATTTTTGTAATCAAGAGCAAGCTTCCAAAATGGTAGTCGTGTGTAGAAATAATTCAGGTTTATTGCTTTAGTCACACCCAGGACTTACGGGAAAAGATGTGCCTGCATCTTAATGTTCCTGTTGCCCAACACTTGATATTAGATAAGATTAGTCATAGCCTCAGCAAACTGGACTAATATTTCTTCCAAAGGTTGTAACATACTGTTCCATTTAGATCTAGCATTATGATGAAAGAAAGAAAGAAAGAAAGAAAAAACCACCCTGAACACATGTAGGCGGGACTCCACATGCCTAGGTTGGCACTTGAGTTAAGAAGTTGAGATGCAGTTGTAGTCAGGAGCCATATATAAAAACAACCTGATCCCTGTTGGTGGGATCAGGCCTCTCAGTAATCTATGGATGTCCAGTGCCTCTATAGATATTCATTATGCCTAACTGACTTCAGGCGTTAGAAGGCTGTACCACACAGAGGAATTGGAAGACAACAAGTGTTTACAGAGTAGAATCCAATGAAATGAGTTAAAAAAAAAAAAAGAGCTGCATTGTCCCTTTTCTGGGTAGAAGAGTGAGAGAAGGAGTAAACACTATTTGTGAACTGATTATCAGGGTTCTCTAGAAGTAGTGCAGGTTGGTATGGAAATGTGAGATCCCAGAGAATAGGGCCTCAGAAGGAAGGGGTTCATGTTTGTCATCAATCAAGCCTGTATCACATCATTGGAGGATGGTGATAACTCCAGCAATGTGATTGTATTACCTTACAAGGGAGAAAAGTAAGGTAAAGAAAGCCCTAAGTGGAGGGAGCAGGCCTTACCTGAACAGAACCTGTATGGACAACTTAGTTCTCATTCCAACTTCTAACCTTCTGCTGAAATGCCCTGATGCCCTATTAACATCTGTCTTAGGGTTACTATTACTGCGATGAAATACCATGAGCAAGAACAAGTTGAGGAGGCAAGGTTTATTCAGCTTGCACTTCCACATCACAGTTCATCATCCAAGGAAGTCAAGGCAGGAACTCAAACAGGGCAGGAACCTGGAGGCAGGAGCTGATGCAGAATCCACGGAATACTGCTGCTTGCTGACTTGCTCATTATGGGTTGCTCAGCCTGCTTTTTTCTTTTTTTTAAATTTTATTTTATTTTTCTTTTTAGTTACATTTTGTTAACTCTGTGTCCCAGCTGTATCCCGCTCCCTCATTCCCTCCCCAACCCCACACTCCCTCCCTGGTCTCCTCCCTGCCCCTTTCCAAGTCCCCTGATAGGGGAGGACCTCCTCCCCTTTCATCTGACCCTGTTTTATCAGGTATCTTCAGGGCTGGCTGCAAAGTCCTCCTCTGTGGCCTAACAGACTGCTCCTCCCCTGGGGGGGGGGGGTCAACCAGCCTGCCCTTGAGATCCTGTTAGAAATAGTCCTTGTTCCCCTTACTTTGGAAAACTACTTGGTTACTGAGCTACCACAGGCCACATCCGAGCAGAAGTTCTAGGTTATATCCATAGATGGTCCTTGGTTGAGTGTCAGTCTCAGAAAAGACCCTGTGCCCAGATATATTTGGTCCTTGTAGAGCTCCTATCCTTTCCATATCATACTAACTTCCCTTCTTTCATATGATTCCCTGCACTTTTTCTTTAGAACTCGGGACAGCCAGCTTAGGGATGACACCACCCACAATTGGCTGGGTACTCTTCCATCAATCACTAATTAAGAAAATTTGTCTTACAGGCTTGATTACAGCCCCATCTTAGAGAGGCATTTTTTAAAAATCAACGTTCCCTCCTCACAGATGACTTGAGCGTGTGTCAAGTTGACAAGGGGTCCGTCCATTGTGCTGGATAGTTTTATGTCAACTTGACACACGAACACATCATTGTCAAGCCACAACCTCTCATTTCTCATCATCATTAATATCTCACATTAAAAGCATAAATGAGTTTTAAAGGTTTCATAGTCTTTACAAATTCAAACACATTAAAAGGTGTCCTTTAAAAAATATGTAGTCTCTTAAAATTCCAAAATCTCTGTAAAACTCCAAAATCTCTTTCTCTCTCTTTTAAAGTTTAAGGTCCTTATTTTTAATAGTTGAGTAGTATCAAGATCAAGTAGTATCCAGAATATATAAAAGCTCAAGAAATTAAACACCAACAAACCAAATAATCCAATTTAAAAAGGGGGTACAGAGCTAAACAGAAAATTCCAAACAGAGGAAAATCAAATGGCAGAGAAACACTCAAAGAAATGCTCAATGTCCTTAGTCATCAGGGAAATGCAAATCAAAACAACCCTGAGATTTCATATCATACCCATCAGAATGGCTCAGATCAAAAACTCAAGTGGAAACACATACTGAAGAGGATGTGGAGAAAGGGGAACCCTCCTCCATTGCTGGTGGGAATGTAACCTTGTACAACCACTTTGTAAATCAATAATAGCATTTTCTCAGAAAACTGGGAATAGTACCACCTCATGATCCAGCTATACCACTCCTGGGCATATATCTGAAAGATGCTCAACTGTACAACAAAGACATTTGCTCAACTATGTTCATAGCAACTTCATTCGTAATAGCCAGAATCTGGAAACAACATTGATGCCCCTCAATCAAAGAATGGGTACAGAAATTGTGATACATTTACACAAGGAAGACATTTTCTTAATGAGATTCCCTCTTCACAGATTACTTTAGCTTTTATCAAATTAACATAAAACTATCTAGTACAGTGTCTCTGGCCCAATTTCTTCATCAATACCTTAATGATAATGTTATCTTTTTTAATGATTTTCTTTGTTCAACTTTTATTTTTTAACCATTTTGTTTTATTTGATGTGTATGAAAGTTTTGCCTGCATCAGATCTGAAACTGGAGCATTTGAAAATGGTTGCGAGTCACCCTGTGGAAGCTGGGAATTCAATTGTTTCCTCTGCAAGACTAACGGGTGCTCTTTGTTACTGAGCCACCTTTCCAGCCCCAAGAGTTCTTTTTAATAGTGGCTAAAGGTAGACATAAAGGTGGAATGGCCATAAATTCTCACAGGAAAATGATTATTACCTCTCATCTGTCTATCTGTCTATCTATCTATCTATCATCTATTTATTTCACTATCACAACACTATACAATATGTTCTGAAATTTATCTTCTATCATATATCTATCAATCATACACACATCAATGCACTGAGAGATAAAAAGGAAAGGCAGAGAGAGTATATTAGAGAGGTTATAATTGTACAGACAAGCAAAGATAGGCATGGAAAGTTGGGGAGGGGTGAAAAGACAAAGGGAGATAGAGAAGAAGCCCAACGGCCTATATTGTCCCCGTTTCTCTACTCAGTGGAGCTTAATTCTGTGTGCCCACATTATTGAACTTACTGTGTCATCCTAGGAAGAATGCTTGAGAGGAAAGCATCACATTATGAAAAATAACTCAACGATGACACTTTTTACAGGAACATAATCAGCCTTCATTACTCTGCCCATTCTTTCCCACTTATCTTTATGCAGCCAGTGCTGGCACCTATAGAGAGAACACCCTCCTAGATAAACATTCACAAAGACCTTTTCCCATTTGCACCTGTGCAGATGCTGTTTTCAAGATAGTTGTTATCAGGATATGAGTGTAATCTCCATGGCTGTATTAATGTCTTCCGGATTGTCTGTTTATAGCCCTATGTGCTTGTTTCAATTTTTCCCATGGCTATTAGCATAAAAAATGTTTGTGTTGATGCTACAGGGTTTGGAAAGATACCTCAATGATGATTCCAAGGCTGTAAACTCATCATTGTCAGAAATATTCCCTCTTTTGGTTTGGTTCTTCATTGACTGTCTTTGCAGTGCACAGGGAACCAGGTGCGGTAGTTCTGGTCTAAGGCCTGGAGCATCGTTCCGATTTCCCTTCTCTTAGAATTGCTTCTGAAGCAAAGGTCTGCCATTTTGGGACAGGTTTCCTTCTGTGATTGCTCTTCTATCTGACATTCCCTATTGTCACCATGTCGTCTGTCTTCTTAGTACCTAACACAGACCTGGCCCTACCAAGTCCTCAACAAAGCTTGCAAATGAATGAATCAATGAGTGAAAGCAGGAATGATATTAAATTTTTTTTTAATAGAAAATAAGATAATCTTTACCATTCTCTGCTTAGGCACATGGGTGATGGGCCATCAGTAGATCCCTAAGGGAACACGTTCATTGTAGAATTATTATAGCATTCCTTATTTTGGACAGAAATTCAGCCACGCTGTAATTTTAAATTATACTATTGTCTTTCTTGCGTACCTTCATTAGGTAATAAAGCCATGGACACCTCTTATACTATCACAGATACCAAATCCTCAGACCCGGCCCATCTTTATTTGATTTGATTTGATTTATAGGCAAAACATTAACTCTTCCTTATAAAAAGAGTTCCAGCTGCTTTCACTCCCGGCTCCTCTCTCTGGTAGATTTAATTCTGTACTTGTAAGATGGCACCCAAACCCTGCATATGGTTTTCTGGCATGGTTGCACCAACCGGTACCACCATCACCTTCATTTATTCAGAACACTCAGCTCAACGCCATCTAAGTTGAATGATTTATTTATTTATTTATTTATTTTTGCTTCTTTGGTTATATTTTCCCCTTAAACTTTCCATGCTGTTAAAAATGCGTTAGAGAGGAATGTGAGCACGCCCTTCCCTGTCACCTGTGGAGACATGTTCAAGAGGCTTCCACAAGTAGCTAGCTGCTCCTTGCTGCCTCTCCCAGTTTTCTATCCTTTTGGGTTTCTCTGCTGTTTCCTAAAAAGACATTTTCTCATCCTCAAGGAATTCCATTACAATAGCACCATCCACTAGAGGGTAAGTGCCGGAGGAAGAATCTTTGTACATCTTTTGATGAGACACCGAACCTCTCTCTCATCCATTATAGATCTTATATGGTCCTGACCCAGAGAGTGGGCTAGAAAGAAGAAAATATAAGCATTTTTTTTAAGTCTTTGAGCTATTTCCTTTTTTCACTTTTTCATTAATAACTGGTTATTAATAAAAGTTATTTCATTAAATAAATAAAGCTAATTTATTAATAACCAGAGAAAGCTATTTCACGTTTTCATTCACTGACCCACGTGGGTCATTCTTGATTTGGGTTGAGGTACACACTGTGAAGAGCAGAACAGATACCATGGCTGCCTTTTGTCCGGGCATCTCATGAGCATAGTCTAACACTGTTCATTGTTTTTTCCACCAAATTTGACAGTGTAGACATTTCCTGAGGGAGGTCAAGGTCATGAAAAATTCACAAATTACTATCTGAGGCACAGACTTTATTCTGCACAACTAATATTTCATAGTAATGCTTTCTTTGAAAGCAAACAATTTTTTTTTGAAACAGTCACTCTACACAGTTATTGCTATCACGGAACTCACTATGTGTACCCCAGAGATATCTGCCTCTGCCTCCTATCGCTGGAAATACAGTGTTACACCAACACAACTAACCTAAAATGCTATTTAAACAACAACAACAACCCTATAAATACCCGCATACTAAAATGAGGTCTAAAAATAAATCTAACCAAAATCAACGAATGTACCCTCGCACAAATGCTACACTGAGTCCCCCTGTAAGTGTAATTGTAGCCTCCCTAACCTACCTGTAATCCTAACATTGTGCCACCAATCCTAACCCTAACCCTGGCTCTACTACTAAACTGAAGACTAAAACTAGCCCTAATGACAATCTCGCACTCACCTTTACCCTGAGGCCAACTCCAAGGTTAATCTAAGACACAACACTAACACCCGATGCTGTTCCTAGCCACATCCTTACCCCCAACCTTCAGTCTAACCACAACCTTACCTTTAACTCAAACATTAATCTTAGAAATAAACCTAAAACTTTCTCAAGCTCTAACCCTAACTCTAACACTAATCCTAACACTAACAATAACCCTAAATAGACCCTAGCCCAAACCCCAAACCTTACTCTCTCTATAGACTGGATATTAAAACTGGGTACAAACAAGCTACCAAATAATTACTAACACTAGCTGTTGTAGCCCTCCTACCAAGGCCTATTCCTAACGCGAGTCCTAACCTCTAAGCCCTAACCATAACCCTAATCCTAAATTTAATTCTCACTTAGGTCTATTTTTAAGTTTAGATTTAACCACAATCCTAACTGTAGCTCTAACCTTACCCTAATTCTACAACAAACCATAACTACAATCCTAGCGGTAATACTAACTTTAACACTGCGTACACACACACACACACACACACACACACACACACACACACACACACACAGGGTTTATATGGAAACAGCGAATTTGCTTATTTGTTTGGTTGATATATACCTTCTTTTTTGCACTTGGTTAATAAACTTGCTCAGCTGTGACTTTGTTTTCTCACTTCTTGTTTGCTCATCTGAACTGTCCTTTAGACAAAGGGCTGCTTTCTGAATTTCAGTATTATAGTTCTGTTGATTTCTCTTTGAACTTTTATTTGCATATTTTTATTTACATATTTTGACTCTTCATACTTTTGCTGTTGTTCTAGTAGACTATTCCCTCACCTATAAGAAATGGGCTTGTCATCTGATTTTATTTATTTTGCCCTCACCTTTACTCTTCTTACCCCAGAACTTTAAATATTATTATATGCCCTCAATAGGTATATTTATTTGTTCCATTTAGACTATACTTCAGAAGAGAGTATCTTGATTGCTGTACCACAGAAGATGGTGATGACTATCTTCTATAAAGTTAGATACAGTTTTTTGTCATTTGGAAATTACAATTTCTAATGAGGTAGTTTAAATGGTTTTCATCTTCATAGTAACTGAAGGACATGTTCTCTTTTTTTCTTTTTGAGGTTAGTTATTTTGGGTAATTCTTAATTTTTATTTTTAGAAAGGTTGATCCATCTGTCCAAATGAAAAATCTCTCTCTCTATAACTTTGAGTCTTTTTTTTAAGACTCAAATTTTGATAAGCGGGGAAACTATTTATAATATGTGCACTGGCAAATGATTTATGCCTTATATCTCTTAAGAAGTCTTCCATACCATTTGATAGTTTTGGTAAAGACCAGTTGACGCATGGAAAAATAATATGCTCAAATAATGCTCTAAAATATAAAATAAAATGTTCAACACATATATGAGGTCACATGTGTGAACAGAAGCATAAATAGCAATAATTTGACAGAGATTTTGACCTACCAAGCTAGTAAGCCTTTAAAATACATAGCTGTGGAGTTGAGTAAAATAATCGAAATCGGTACATTAAAAGGTAATATTGGAACATGTATCAAAATCTATGACCTTGCATATTGTATTTCTCCTCAAATTAAAAAGAATTATCCTAGGAAATAAAATTATTTTAGATAATTATCAGAAATATGCATAAAAAAGCTGTATGCAAATGACATTAATCTGTGTTATTTAAAATCACATTGAAGAGAATATTAAAACTCTATTTAAATTTTTATTAAGTGAAACATAACAAGTCATAAAATATAATACGAGATAGCCCTTAGAAGACACAGTTCAGAAGAATATTGGGGCATTTGTCTTGAGAGGCCATGCCCATTATAGGAGTCTCTCCTCTTTCTAAATCTTAGATAAACTCAAATGTTAAATTGTCACAAACTATTTGTGTGAATTACATGATATAAAATGTTTACTATGAAACATTGAAAAGTTTGACCATGCCCTATATTTGTAAACACACACACACACACACACACACACACACACACACACACGTACACAAACACACACTTAGAGCGCAAGTCAGGAGGGACAGGTTAGAACATAATCCCAGAGTTAACGTTGGGATTTGGAATGATTTTCACTTTTCCTTACGTTTTTAAAGATCACTCAAATATCATTCTGGTATGTCAGGTGCATATTTGAAAATGTCATAATAAAATTCATTTGTTTAAAATCAGTGTAGTAACTACAAAAGAAAGAAGGGGGCTTGATGGTGCAGTCCTTTTGTTCTGTCTGCTCAGGAGGCTGAGGTTACAGGAGCGTGAGTTTAAACCCCGTTTGGGAAGGTTAGAAACTGTCTCAAAATAAAAAGGGAAAGGAAAGTGGCACAGAGGGTAGAAATACAGTGGAGAGGCAAAGCCTTTGCTTGACGGAGTGAGGCCCTTCCTTCTGTACCCCTCGTACTACTGTACTATGTAAACAAATACACACATTTTTTTTCCACCTTATGAAAAAGGAACACATATTATTTTCAGTCATAAGGGAAATAATGTATTTCCAAAAACTGAGCCAGGCCCTGGCAGAGCACTGGAAATCCACTCCCTGATTGACACATAACAGCTTTTCAGCATGTGATTAAAGAGCTCCGAGTCTCCCTGACCGTGTTCAAAGCCCTTTAGCCTTCATACCCACAAGGTAGTGAGGGTAGATTGAACTTCCTTCCACACAGAATCCAGCTTTCATTATTTGGTTACCAGAAAATAACCGAGGCAGATTCCGTATGAATGCCTCTTATTAAACCTGGGACTGATTGTCAGTATTCATAAATTTCAGAAAGGGAGCAGTAATTCACCGAACCACTGCTGTGCGGTTTTCTATACATCTCCCCATGTAATTCTCCCAGCGATCTTAAACACTGGGTGCCATCGTGACAATCGTATAGACTGAGAAATTTGAGAAACTGATTAAAGAGCCAGCCGAGGTTACATGGATATTTTTAGGAGACTGGAAGGCTTCTTTTCTCTTCCACGGTTTCTTTCCACCCTATGCAGTTAATCAACCGCATGCTCCTTTTGACTTTTGATGCTTGTCTTGTGACTTTTAACTGGAATCCAAATACCTTGGGGCTGTGAAGTTAACTTTCTTATCAAATGCAGTCCTTTCGGAGGTCGCTGCTCTGGGACTATACATGCCTACATTTCTGCAGCTGGTTCAGATTTGGGGACCATTCTGGAACCCTGGTCAAGGGTTTCCATAGAAAGGGAAGGATGTTCCAGAAGGGCTATCAGATGGGATCACAGCCAAAGCTTTAGAAATTGTGCCCTAAACGAGTTTTGTTTCTCTTCTATCCCAAGACTCCGTTAAGCTGTCACCCTAAGAAAATTCATACCGCAAAACTTTCCCTGCAATAAGTCTTCAGTCCTCCAGCTGCTGTCTAGACAATAACCTTGAACAGTGGAGAACTCAGGCCATAAGAAAGTCGCTGGCAGGCCAAAGTGCAATCTTTCTCGACCATTAATCCATGTCTGTCACTGGGACTAAAATATCTCTGTACCCCCCTTTCCTTTCATCAAAATAATACCTCCCTTAAGATTCAATTTGAGAAAGAAATAAGATAGCGTAAGTCAAGTGTGTAACCTCACGCTCCTTCCTTTTTCTGCTGTTAAGGAGCACTCAGCAGGCATTGATAAGTTGGATTACCTGGAGGTATTTTTTTCGCTTGTTTTATATTCACTTTTATCAAGATTCTACCCCTTCTACGTCCCTACATTAAAATGGTTAGGCAGAATTTCAATTGGTTGATGAAAATGATCAAAATCAAAACAATGGTACTAGTTGGAAACTTGGTTAAATGCACTATAAAATATTTTAATGAGTTGGTTATGTGTTCTATAATTATAATTCATTAAATATGTTCAGAGAGAGAGAAATAAAAAGAAAGAAAGTAAACCAATGGGTACAAGGCAAGATTCAGTTTTTAGTCTTCAGCATACTTATTCTCTTATACAATAATACTGATATATAATATCTGAGAAGGTCAGCCAAACATCCCCCGTGAGCTAGCAGAACATGTTATTAACTTACAATATTAAGAAATAAAACTCAGAGATCTGGATATGCAAAATTATTAGATATTTTAGTTAGCGGGAAACCAGTCAGTGCTCACAAATTAATTCAATAAATGTTTGCTGAGCATGTTCTTTCGAGCTCCGTAAAATAAGGAAGAGGGAAATGTGATACGTCTTAATGTCTTAGTTTGTTGTTTGCTGGATGTTTTAGTGAGGAGGGCACAAAGATAATTACGATACAAAGTAATCGGTGGTACAGGAGGCAAGACAGGAGGGCCTTGGGCAGCTGAAGGTGCCAGGCATCAGCAAGGCTTCAGAATGCCTCAGGGGAAAGCAGGGCGGAGGCAGTCCTGACTGTCTGCCAACTCCACACTTTTGCTTTTGACTGGCTTTATGACTCACATATGAAAATCTGAGTCTTCAGATCTGTACGCAAATCCGCTGATCTCTCCGGCAGCAGGTCCTTACTGCTAACATAACTATCAGTATCTGCCTGTGTGTGTATGTGTGTGTGTGTGCATGTGTTGGGGAGGTCAGTAATTCAGTATCATCTTAAAGCAAATGCAGACCTACCATGATAGGACTTTGTAGGGTGGTAAGCAGGGTCCAAAGGGCCCATTGACCACTTGCTCGAAGCCCATGGAACATCAGGTTTTCATTTTCTTCTCCAAGAAGATAATAATGTGTATTTTAAAGTTTGTTTCAGGATTAAATAGGTCCTTTTTTTTTTTTCTTCAGATAATTAAAAGCAGTTGACTATTGCTAATTTAGTACCTTAATGAGATGGGAAATTTCTCATGGTCTTTATTCTTCCTAGTAAGTTATAAACATAAATGGTTTCAATAACAAAAAGCTAGCCTTTTAAGCTTCCAAAAACTAAACATTGATTTAAGAGAGAAAATTTGGGATTTTTTCATATTGACAAAAGCAGGAAACTCCCTTAAAAAGAAAAATACAGAAAGACAGAAAGTAACCATTCCATGCTCTTGTCTGAGTAACTGGTTCCGATGATAGGAAATAATCCATCAGCTCATGTGTTTTCTAAAAATTAATTTTAGTTTTATAACATCTGTCAGTAGAAGGTCTGATAATATAGAAGATATGTAATTCCTTTAATCTTTTGTTGTTGTTGTTGTTGTTGTTAAATTACGGTTACTGAAAGACCATTAAAATCAGCTTCTGATTTTTGTTTTCATAATTATTTCTTACCTTGTCTTTTGGCAGTTTGGGATTTCTGAGTGTGCTAATGAATGAGGTGGCCACTCCTAGATTTAAAAGGTCTATCTAAAGTTGAATGGGAGGATTACTTTGGCCTTGGACCAACCTTTTTTTTTTTTTTTTTTCCTGAACTCTCTTTCCTTGGAAAATACTAACTTCCTAAGGGCAGGATCTGGTGGCCACTCTTGAGTTAATTCAGAAACTAGAAAAAGTCTTGATTACCAGTGTCAATATGTAACAGTAAAAAGAAAGAAACAAATAAGCAAAAAACAAACCAAAAAAGAAGTATGTCATAAAACACAAATTTTGATATTAACTTAAATTCTTTTTGTTGTTGGTGGTGGTGGGTTTTTTGTTTGTTTATTTTTGGTTTTTGACACAGGGTTTCTCCACGTTGCCCTGAGGGTCCTGGAACTCACTCTGTAGACCAGGCTGGGCTCCAACTCACAGAGATTCACCTCTCTCTGTCTCTGAGTGCTGGGATTAAAGGCGTGCACCACCACCGCCTCACTTAAGTTAAATTCTTCTCTTAATCTTATCTGTAAATGGGATGAGACAGTTTCTCGTGGCATAATGTTAAGACATTACACATGTATGTCCTATGCGGTTGGCTTGTACTTGATTCAAGTGGGAGGGCAACACGCATTTGCAAGGACCCTACCCGGAAATATAGCTCCTGTTTCCGTTTGCTCAGAGTTGCAAGGTAGTAGAGGACTGGGCGTCTCAAGTGACTGGGGGTGTGGCATGCTGCTTCTTCTAATGATGAGTTTTCTCTAAAATCCCTGTGGCTTTGGCAAAAGTAGCCTCAAATTTAGAATAACAGTCTGAGTTCATAGTAGGTTATTTTTGTATGTCAGTGTCTAAAGTCAAAAGACGTCATGGAACAAACAAATTGAATAATGGGCCTGAGGGCTTTATTAGTCACAGGAGTTCTTTGGAAGTAGCTATTAACTTGCTTGAGCTGGTTACCAGCTACTGGAATTTGGAGTGATACCTTGGGACATCAGGCAGAATTAGAGAACATTTACCCCTTCTTACACACCAGTATCCCTGAACACCCTCCTAGCCCTCGTTGGCCCCATCCTCCTCCAGAAGTCCTAAGCAGTCATGTAGTGTGGTGATGTGAGTCCAGAAAATGTTCATATCTTCTGCTTCCCACACATTTCCAATTGCATCTCCTCCCTTTGTGTTATACCTAAGATTTTGACCTTCTGTGGAAAAAGTTGGAAACACAACAGTGGCAGCATGAATTTAATCTGTTTTGAATGAGTTTGGGACATCAAAACAATTTTCTGGGTCTGTTCCTACTTCTTTGGCTTCACCGATTGGGAGGCTGGTCAGAAGTAGTCCAAGCTGTGATGTTCTAGAAGCAAAATTCTCCTCGTGCTTGAGGAAGATTGGGGAAAATTGCTGGTGGAGAGGTAACGGTACCTCAGCATTGTTCGTAAATTTTACCTGAAAACTCAAGAGATGCGTTTTCAACTATAGACAATATGCTGCACAGCCACATTTACTGAGTCTTTTGTTCTGCTCGGGTACTCTGACACTGCCCTCACGGATTCTCCATCTCTGTATCATCTTCTCTGAAGGTCACAGACAGTAGCCTCTTCAATAGTTCCACAGACTTTATTTATTTATTTATTTATTTTTTTGTTTGTTTTGTTTATTCTAGGTCCCATTAACAGAAATAAGACATCAGAATAATAGAAAAAGTGAGAGAATGTGAATAATAGGAGTAAGAGCAATGGTAAAGAAAACGATGGAGAAAACTACAAGTAATTGTTAGGAGCTACTGAGCCCAGCCCATACCCCGGAAGAACATGGCTGCCCAATGTCACATTCCACACCATTTCAAAGTAAGATCACCGCAAGCCAGAGAGCTGATATTGTTGATTGCATCTAGTTACCAAAGAGTCACAAATGACAGTTACTGAGAGAAAGCGTGGTTTCTGATTGCCAGGGCTCATCTACTTCCCCACTTCTGTGGCTTGCTGTCGCACCATTTGGGCTGACTCTGCATTGATAAATACTAACGGAAATCAACACCAGAAGGAAATTATTTATAATAACAATTTGGCTGGTGAGGTTTCTGCTACTCTGAAACAAGAATTGAAACTAACAGGACACAAAACTGCATTTTCATACCTGCGTGGAAAAGATTTAGTAGTTTCAGTGGATCGTAGTCGGAGATGCTTTGACTCAGGACACACCCAAAAGGCAGTGGCTTAGCTTTTTCCTAATCATATGCTGTCTTTTCTGTCTAACTCATGCTCTCATTAAACACTTTCCTTGACAAAGTCTCCTTCTTTCTTCAAGCCCTTTTTTTTTTTTTCTTGGTTTGTCTGACCTATTTATTTTGTGTGTGGGTGGTTTTTTTGTGACTCCGCCTGGCTGAAAAATTTAATGACCGAATCTGAATTTTCAGCCATGAGCATAATGGAAATCCTTACCAGAATGCAAGCACACCTGTTTTCCTGTCAGAAACCGTCTGGAGTCTGCATATGTCAGGCTGTTCAGTTCTGGGGATCAGATGGCAACAGACCCAGGATCTCTGTTTCTAAATAGGCACCAGTTTGCACACATGTTCTGCAGAACAAGCTATACGTCGAACCAAGTGAGGCAATGTGTTTATGAATGGCGAAGGTCCTGAAAGGCCAGACAGGAGAATGAGGGTGAAGCAGAGAAAAAAAATAAAATAAAATAAAAAAATAAAAAATCTCAGTCATCAGCCTCCTTGATGAGGCTTCACCTCTCAGTAGCAATTTTATTTGCATATAGAAATCAGTGCATAAATGTGTGGTGGATTCTTCTGCAAGTTTTCAAAGTGAGAACTTGACAGGTTTGGGGCAAGTCTCAGAAAGCAAATAAGCACAATTACCCTGGTGCCAGTAAAGGAGTGGAGTTTCTGTAAGAGCTGGGCTACTGCTCCTCTGCTTCCTGCTGTTTTAGCCCTGGGATGGAAGAGCACAATTTGTAATTCTCTTTATGAACCATTGTATAACTCACTTCATGTGCTTGGGGATAGGGTGGTGAGGCTCCTCAGACATTTGCTGAAGTGTCTTCTCTCAGAGAAACCAAACTTATAGTGAGAATCAACTGCCAGCTGACCCCATAGGGAGAAAGGAAGCAGGTGCCGACATTCCTGCCCTTTAGAAGCAAGAACGGCAGACCCCACATGACTAAGGAAAGGATGGAAGCACGAGCAAATCCTGTTGTTTCCTATTATCCATATTTCGCTTGCTGTGGTTTCTATCCCATGGCAGACCGTAGTCAAGAAACACTAAACGGAAGATCCCAGAAATAATTCAAAAGTTTTAAAAGGAGTGCCATTTTGAGGAGTGTGAAGACATTTTATAGCATCTCACTCCAATTTGCCTTGGATATGAGTTCTTTCCCTACCATATCCACATAGTATACATTTCCCACCCATTAGTCACTCTGTAGCTGCCTGAGGTGTCAGATTGACTGTTGTGATAGTGCGTGCATGTGATATAGCATGGGTAGCCTAACACTGTGACACACTGTGACACTGTGTCTTTGTCCTCATTTCATCGGAACCGTACTGTCTCATAAGAAGGGTGAACCTACTGTTTAAGATATTTTGAGAGAGACGCTAGATTTCTATAACTCACGACTGTAATTATCCTAATCTTTTTATTTTTATTATTGTTAACTTTACTGTGCCTAGTTTAAAGTAAACCTTATCATATGTATTTATCCCCTCTCACTTGTGGGGGAATAGTTTATACTTAATTAAATAGAATAGACTCATGTAGGCAAATAGTTTAATCAGAGGACAGTTTCATATACAGAGCAATTTTGAGCAGTAAAATGAGAGTGACTGGACAGGTATTGTGAGATGAGGAAGGGCATTTTTTGTGGGGCACTTATTGAAGCAGCTGTAAGGTGGTTTGTCAGAATGATTCTTCATTGGCTTGGGCCCCTTCTTGACTATAATCAGCACAATTAAGATTCGACCTGGGCTGGATCAAATCACTAAACTTTGAGGGCTAGTCTCCTGGAGAAGATAGATACTATACTCACATTATCGACATACCCAGAATTTTAATCACTTCCAAAATTCCACATTCTGATTTCTCTCCTGAGCACCCTAATGAGACTGTCGGGTAAAGGGTTCAGACTTTATCTGACTGTGTGCTTTCTGCACTGAATGCTGTTGAGTACGTCTGCCTCCTTTGTGTTCCTTTCTGACTGGGTTTCTGTGACACTACTCTTTCAATTCACTGTCTACATCACTGATCCTATGTTTAAGGTTTAAAGTCCAAACTGTCTCATTTACTCCATGTTTTTAATTAATATTCATGTAATTAAGATGTTGATTACTTTCCAGTATGTGCCCTTTGCCAGGTACCTGCTCCACACAGAGATGTGTGTGGAGAAAGCTATTCTAAGTAGAAACAAGCTTACAAGAAAGCTTCTCTTTGTGTAGAACTGATGGTATCTCTAAAATTGCAAGATCACTAAGTGGG
>NW_026586662.1:2839450-2846172 GCF_907164565.1 Psammomys obesus
GCCAGAGTGTGGCATAACAGTACAATTCCATTTCACATCCCATTTTCCCTTATCTTTGTTTCTTGATCATGGGTGCCATAGCTCATGGATGGACTGTTTTTATCTGTGTACACAATGGCATAGAACCACAGATGTGACTGTATTACAGCAGAGTTACAAATTCTTCACAGGGTTCTTAGTAAACTGTAATTTCTCAACAGTCTGGTCTTGTCACCTACCACACTTGCCTTGCTTTAGTTCATATGACTTCTCCTGGACTTGGACTTGGTTCACCTGACAAAAACCAATCCAAAACAACACACAGACACACAAAACAACAACAGCAATAACAACCAACTAACCAACCAAACAAACAAACAAAAAATTCTTCACAACAAACTGCCAAAAACCCCAACCCAATCATTACATCTTCAAGAAAGGCTTCCAAACTTTTCAGTTCTAGGTATCAGGGGTCTTGTTTCCAAGCTCAGATAATTCCAATGAGACTGATCAGTAGAGCCATATAGGTATCTGTCCTCTTTGAAAATGGTGTTTTTCAGCACTATGTTCTCCATACTTAGATATTCACCCTTAGATAATGTCTGATCTGTACTAGGTATACAATAAATGTCAGAATGTTACAGCTCAATTGAGTCTGGACAGCTGTGACTTTAGGATTTACTTTTAACTGAAGGGCATTAGTGAGTCATTGAAGACCTCTAAAGAGAAGATAGCACCCAAATAATGCTTCTTGAGAGGAATTAGAATGGCAGCCATTGAAATTTCTCAGCAAAAGCACAGGATGAGGAGTTACAGGATGGTGGTAGTGAATTGTCCACAGTCCTGGTTCTGTTGTTGTTTGGTTTGGTTTTTTGATTCTCTAGGTAACTTGCATAAAATATGTTTAAAGTAGACATAATGTAGTCACAGCAAAGTTATTAAGGACATTACGAAGATAACCATCAACATATTTGAAGAGATAACTATTGAAATCTCACAGTCTAATTCTAATGAAGCCTTTTTATAGATTTTATGTTACAATTGTCTTGATTCTGACATTCACAAAATTATTCTTCAAGAAGTGATGATTAGGCTGTTTGTTTGTTTGTTTATTTATTTATTTTCTTTTTTTCCAAGTGACTCAAGTCCACATCCAGGAAACAGTATGCACAAAGTCAGAAGAACTATGGCAAGGCACATGTGGCAGGTGACAAGAGAAGACTGTTAACCACAGCTCACAAACTCGCTGCAGAGTTTTGTAACTCTGCTATCATAAGGTCACATTTTTCTCTTACTTTTTAAAATTTTTATTAATTTTTTTTTTAGTGGAAAGCCTAACCATTTCTCTTATTTTACCAACTAATCTTAATGTTTTCCCCCTTCCTTTTACTTCTTTTAGATACTATCACTATTGGAATGTGCAGAGGTGCAGGAAGTGGAGAAGGGATGATGGAGAGGGGTAGATGCTTACCAGAACGATATTAAGTAGATGAGGAATAAGCCTCCCGGCACGCCTTGTGTTCTTTGTGTCCTCCCAAATCTTCCAAGGCTGGAAACTTGCTTATCTTTAGTGAAAGCGAGGCAGAATTTCAGATGTCAGGCTGCAGAGAAAATTACTCTTCTTGTCACTAAGAAGAAAAGAGAGAGGACAAGAAAGATGTGGCTTTATATCCAGAGTCTGGCACTGTCAGCCTTTTGGAACTTGCCCCCTGTACTCTCTGTGGCCTTGGCCTGCAGAAGGCAGGGTTGCTGTGTAGCACAAGGAGGTGCAAAAACAAACATGGGCAGAACCCCAGACACTAGACTGCAAAAAAAGGTTCTGAAAGTTATAAAAGTGAAATACTACTTCCAGCTGTCCCTTTTTTTATACCAGGATTAAGTTGAGCATAAAGGGACTGCAGAGACTAGGCAAGAATAGCACCATCTACTCCAGTACAAAGCAGGTTGCAGTTCCCTGGGCTCTATGTTATGAGCTACTCTCAACCCCGATGCCTTTCTCTACTCGCTGACACATTCTCTAACTTGCCTTTAGGAGTGCATTTGATGACATGCTGTTGCTGATGCTCGGGGGCATAGCAACGCTTCATAATTTTCTGTAGCCAAGAACCTCCTGCCTACCGCTCACCTTCTTCTCCTAGGATGTGCCATTCTCTGTGGTGACTCTTTTTCTTATCATTCCGGCCTGTATAAAACATTGTCAAAATGAACCACGCAGTGATAAGATGCAGTCAGCACATAGTAAGATTCTTTCGCAGTTCGTTTTCAGAGAGATGTATTTTTATCATGATTTCTGGCCAGCGGTGCTGAGGATAAACAGAGCTTCATCATGTAGTTATGTCCAACTTGAATGTCCTTAGGTCAGCATCCATAAGCTGCTTAGAAAAACCACATGTCATCTTCCATGATCACGTTACCATTCTTGGTTTTTTGGTATTTGGTCTTGTTTAGGTCTTACGTGGCCCAGGATGCTCTTAAACTTCCTACATACCCAAAAGTAATCTTTGATTTCTGATCCCTCTGTTTCCACATCAAGTGTCCTGGTATTACAGGCTATGAAGCACACCGAGTTTCACATCATGCTAAGGATGGAACACTTGTCCACGTGTATACCTGATAAATATTCCACGAGCTGAGCTGCAGCCCGAGGTGCTCATGGGAGAGTTCAGCCATTCCTTGGGTTTGCATCTGTTTCAAGGTGAACGGCAGCTCAAAAGCACATAGCAGAAAAATAAAAGGTGATGTAGTCATGATTTGCACAGCTCCCAGAATCCTACATTTTTACTTTCAATATGGCAGTTGTTGCCTGAAACTCATATTGACATTTTCTTGGTGTTCAGATGAGTGAGAACAAGAGGATTTATTTTCAAATATTGCTAGAGTATAATGATGAGAATCTTTTTATTATTTAAGTAAGGGCCCATCTGAAACCCGGTTTTTTTTTTTGTTTTTTTTTTTTAGCAGGGTCTGATTTCTATCTCCTGAAGCAGCCCTTCACACTTGCTGCTCCTGGAGAACTGAGACCCTTTCCACATGTGGACTTGGGAGTCAGGCCTGGGGAGGAAAAGAGCATAGTCTGATCATAAACCCAGGAGCCCCCTCTAAAACTGTGCAAACTCTGGCAGAGGTGCTTCTTAAAGTTCACGCCAGAGGAAAGGCAACATTCTGGTGAGGTCTATGAATCTTTGCTGTATTTCAAAGCCTTCATTCAGATTTAGGAACTCACACAGAGCAGCAGTTCATCCCACCCCAGGTGACGCTCAGAGTAATATTCGGCAAAATTAAATATTTTTGCTAATGCTAGTGTTCCTCAGCTCTTTGAAAATATTTCTAATAAAAGAAAATGTCAAAGCATGTCAAGAGCAACACCTTATGCGGTTCAATCATTAAAGTCTTAAGCCTCATAATGAAACTCCCAACTTCCTTCTCCATAACCTTCATCATTCTGAGTTAGTCAATCACATTGAATAAATTCCAGGAGCTAGCCTGGTCCTTTGTCTACAGATAAAACTATAGCAGGTGTAAATTTTAAGGATCTTCACATTTCATTTCAAATTTTGCCTTGCCACATTTATTTTTCTTTTAAAAGTTCTCTCAAGAAGAAACTACAGGACTGCATCGTAATGGCGAGATGCTGAAAAAGGATACATTCATGTGCATTTACATACATATTATATGCTCATTTACATACATTATATATACATGAAATAGTGAACTATAATTATTCTGAGATGGAATTTTACTCTTCAACCCAAACTTACATAGCATTCTCCATGTGACTTAGGCTGGTCTTGAACTGACAGTAGTCTTTGTGTCTCCGTCTCTTGTTATAGGCATACCTGACCACGCCCCGGGCAGTGTATTTTTAACACAAAAAGCATCATAAATACCTTCACACTTATGAGATGTCTCTATGAAAACTTGTGACTGTGGAAAAATGAAATGTTTTAGGTGCCGTTATTATTTCCATTTTACAGTTGCAAGGTCTGAGGTCTGAGAGAAGTTTTAGTGACCAAGAATTATGGGCAGAGGAGTGGGACAAGAAGACCAGGATTTGGTTTGAGAATATATCCTTTCTCTGTCTAGATATCTTTATTGACTTTACAGATGCGTATTATTTAATAATTGTGGACATATATTTGCATAAACCTAGATAGTTTATGCAAATGATGCACCATTCATTGTGACTTCTCTTTTAGGCACTTTTTATTGAAAACATTTTTCTTTCTGTTTTGTTAATCAAAAACAGATTCTGTTTTCATACTCTACATACTAACAATACTTTCCCTCACTCCATTCCTCCCAGATCCTTGCTACCTCTCCTCCCACCAGATCTACTCCTCCTCCACTTCCCTTCAAAAAGAAATAGGCCTCCGATAGTCACCAACCAAACACAATCAAACAAGATACAACAAGACAAGGCAGAAACCCTCATATTGAGGCTAAACAAGGCAACCCATTAGGAGGAAGTGAGTCCTAAGAGAAGGCAAAAGAATAAAAGACACACCTTCTCCCACTGGTAGGAGTCCCACGAAAAACACCAAGCTAACAGCCGTAACATACATGCAAAGGACTTGGTGCAGATGCAATCAGAGCCCATGATCGTCACTTCAGGTTTGCCTAGCTACAAAAGACGGCCACTTCAGACTCTGTATCCTCCATTACCCAGGAATCCTCACTAGGGTCACTCTCACAGATTCCAGGAAGTTTTCACTGCCCTAAGTTTCCATACTCCTTCTGTTGTCCCACAATTTTAGCTATCTCTCCCTGAATTCTCTCCCTCCATCTCTCTCCCCACATCTGATCCCTCCCACTATTCCTACCCATCCCCAGCCCACCTGAAAAATCTATTCTATTTTCCCTTCCCAGGGAGATCCATGTATTCCTGTTAGAGCCCTCCTCTTTATCTAACCTCCCCGAATCTGTGGACAGTAGCTTGGTTATCATTTACTTAACAGCTAACATACACTGATAAGTGAGAACATACCATATTTTGTCTTTCTTGGTCTGGGTTACCTCACTGAGGATGATCTTCTCTAGTTCCATCTATTTGCTTGCAAATTTCATGATGTCATTTAAAAAAAAATCTGAGTACTACTCTACTGTGTAAATATAACATATTTCTTTTATCCATTCTTCAGTTGAGGGACATAATTGCTATTTCTAGTTCCTGGCTATTATGAATAAAGCTGCCAGAAACATGGCTGAACCAGTGTCCTTGTGGTAGGATGGAGCATCCTTTGGGTATATGCCCAAGAATGGTATAGCTGGGTCTTGAAATAGACTGATTCCCAATTTTCTGAGGAACTCCTATATTGATTTCCAAAGAAGCTGTACAAGTTTGCATTCCCACCAGCAATGGAAGAATGTTCATCTTGTTCCACATCCTTGCCAACATAAGCTGTCTCTTGTGTTATCGATCTTAGCCATTCTTAGAGGTGCAAAATGGAATCTCAAAGTAGTTTTGGTTTGCATTTCCCTCATGGCTAAGAATGTTGAACATTTCTTTAGGTATTTCTCAGCCATTTGAATTTTCTTAATTGAGAAAACTTAAAAGAAATGTTCGACATCCTTAGCACCTCTTTTATTGTATCTCAATTAAATTAAAAAAAAAGTCTAATTCCTTTATTTCTGTCTTGACCCATTTTTTTTTGTTTGGTAGAGAGTTTTTTTTTCAGTTTCCATGAGCTTGAAAGCTTTCTGTTAATTCTGTTGTTGTTTAAATTCAGCTATAATCTATGGCAGTATGATAAGAAACAAGGAATTATTTAAATTTTATTATATCTGTTGAGAATTGCTTTGTCTGATATGTCGTCAACTTTGGAGAAAGTTCTGTAAGGAGCTGAGAAGATGGTAAATTCTTTTGTGTTTGGGTTAAATGTTCTGTAAATATCTGTTAGGTCCATTTGCTTTATAATGTCTGTTAGTTCCAGTAGTTCTCTGTTTAGTTTTTACCTTGATTATCATTCTGTTGGTGATATTCGGGTAGTGAAATCATTCACTACCAGTGAGTGAGGGTCAATATATAATTTAAACTGTAGTAGTAAAGTGAGTGCCCTTATCTTTGGGTCATAGATATTAAGAATTGAAATGTGATCTTGGTGGATTTTTATCTTTGGTGAGCATGTAGTGTCCTTGTCTATCTTTTGAGTAATTTTGGTTTGCAGTCTATTTTGTTAGATATTAAAATGGCTATACTAGCTTCTTTTTAGCTTCATTTGCTCGGAATATTTTTTTCCAATGCTTTACCTTGAGGTAATGTCTATCCTTGATGTTTGAGGTCTGCTTCTTATATATAGCTGAGGGATAGATCCTATTTTTGCATCCATTCTGTTGGTGTCTTTTGATTGGGGAATTGAAACCATTGATATTGCAAGATATTAATGGTTGTTAATTCTTGTTTTGTTTTTGTTGTTGTTGGTTGTGGTGGTGGTGGTGGTTGGGTTTGTGGTGGTGGCAATGGTGGTGATATCGGTGTGTATGTATGTGTCTTCTTTTGGTTTGGCTCATATAAGATTATTTATTTTCTGTGTTTTTATGGGTATAGTTAACCTCATTGTGTTGGAGTTTTCTTTCTAGCAGCTTCTGTAGGGGTGGATTTGTAGATAGGTATTATTTAATTTTGACCTTATCTTGGAACATCTTATTTTATCTGTCTATAGTTGTTGAAAATTTTGTTGGGTATAGTAATCTGTGCTGCTTTCTTTCTTTCTTTCTTTCTTTCTTTCTTTCTTTCTTTCTTTCTT
>NW_026586662.1:2846182-2859207 GCF_907164565.1 Psammomys obesus
CTTTCTTTCTTTCTTTCTTTCTTTCTTTCTTTCTTTCTTTCTTTCTTTCTTTCTTTCTTTCTTTTTCTTGTACTTCAGCTATGTTGGAATCTTTAGGGCCTGTTGTGGAAGGCTCTGTTGGGGGCATGTTGCCTTGGCTGTTACTGATTGTGTGCTTATGCTGGCATCTGGCCATCTGGATTTGGGGTGATTTATAAGTCTAGGTTCAGATTTCTGAGTTTGTCTTTGTTGGGTAGGTGACTTGTTTCTTGGTTTCTGTTTCTTCTTTAGATTTTCAGAGAGTATATTTTCTGTTTTCCTGACATGATTGGCTGGTATGTTTGTGGGATTGCTTGCTGGGGTTGAACACAGGGGCTAGAAGGTTGGCAGCAGGGAAGTTGGTTTGTGGGCTCCACAGAGCACACAGAAAAGGGGGAAGGAAGGCTACAGGTGATGTCCTATTGCAGCATTAGGGACAACTCTCGGGACTGGGATTGGGGAAAGAGACTGGAGGAGATCTATAGACCGCCTACCTGCTCTGACAATATACATTTTTTCATACAATATATTCTGATCAAGGTTTCCCCTAGCCTACTATAACCCAGATCCTCTCAACCTCTCCATCATCCATGCAGCTTTATGCCTCCCATGTCTATCTGTGTCGTCTGTCTCAAACAGACGAAACAATAACAAAATATAGCACAAACAAAAACAAAGGAAAAAGCACAAGAAACACACACAACACACACACGCCAAACAAAACTAGTGAAAAATACAAAATCAAGAACCATAAAATACAAGCAAAAGCGAAAAACTAGTAAGATTAAAAAAATACCCCAAACAAAGCAATATGAGATGAAAAACATTTACAAAAATGCCATTAAATGTATTTCCTGTTGATCATTTACCATTGGGCATGGGGCCTAACTTTAAGTGTGGTTTGTATACCATGTAAACTCTGTGGTGATTTGAATGAAAATGCCCCCTCAGAGCTCATAGGAAGTGGCACTACTAGGAGGTATGGCCTTGTTAGAGTAGGTGTGTCTCTGTTGGAGGAAGTGTGTCACTTGGGGATGAGCTTTGAGGTTTCAAGTTCTCAAACCAGGCCTAGGGTCTTGTTCTTCCTGCTGCATGCTGGTCTAGATGCTAATCTTTTAGCTCCCCCTCCAGCACCATGTCTGCCTGTACTGCCATGCATCCCACCATGACGATAACAACAGACTAAACCTCTGAATTGTAATCCAGCTCCAATTAAATAAATGTTTTCCTTTCTAAGGACTGCCAAGGTCATGATGTTTATTCACAGCAATAAAAACCCTAACCTACAGACTCCATTAGAGAAAACTTATTTTTCCTTTGCAGGTGGTTGTTAATCGAAGATAGTTTCTGTGTTAGGGATGAGAACATGTGGTCCCTTTCCCCCTGTCAGCACTGGGATCTTCTTTGGCTTGAACCTGTGCAGGTCCCGTGGGCATTGTCTGTCACTGTGACTTCTTGATGTCAAGAAGTACATCAAGGAATAGCACAGTTACCAAGAGGGTTTTGAGGCTCCTGCTGGTGTAACTTGGCTTATAATTAACCTTTATTAAAAATAAGCAGGATTAATAATAAAAAGGATTATTGCAACAAATATACAGACGACTAACAGGGCCACTTATCATTTTCCTCTGTTGTGTTTTATGGATAACTGTGGGTTATGTATTTTGATATGTCTGACAATGTGGTAGGCGTGTCTACGCTAACATCATGAACATGTGTGGAATGCATCACATTAAGACAATAAACTGGCTGTGATGTCACTGGGCGATAGCAGTTTTTAACCATGAGTATGAGAGTCAGCAATGACTAACTTTAGTGTGGTCTATGATTGGCTGGAATGTTTTGTGGTACATATTAGTGCTACAAAACAGAGATAAAAAGCTTTTGTTGCTGGTACAAATTTAGATATTATCGCTCTTCACAATTAATTTAAAAAATATTTTAGCTTGAAAATCTTCTAGAAAAATGAATTCTCAAACTATTCTTGGACCACTGTGGTTCCCTGACATCTTTCCTTGGTAATTTCAAACTCTAACCATCTACATAACCCAAATTCTACACTGTTGTAATTTCTCCTGGGAAAGCAAAAGCTACATGGTTGAAAGCTGCCGGTACCTTGGCTTGAGTTAAGGCAGTAAGTCTAGACTATACTTTGCTATTCAGCATAATAAAAATGCATAATAAATACATAAGCAAAAAAAAAAAAAAAAAAAAAAAAAAGAACCTGGCCAATTCTCTTCATGACTTTGGTCGAGTAGCAAAATAATTACTAAATGTACATCTTTCATCCTTGATTGTTTATATCTTTAATGCCCGCTGTGCTGGATACATGGGTCTCTCTTGTGACAGACTAGGATATGGAGTTTATAGCCATGGGCAGTTTTTGTGTGGCTATTTAGATTGCAATCTAACTAGCTTTATTTTTCTTAAAATTACATTTTTATCTGGAAAACTACATGATTATCAAACCATAGACATTAATACTTTGTTACACATTTTCTCAAAAAAATTGAAAAGAGGACCAATCTTCTCAAAGAAAATAACTGGCCACAGTTACTCTCGGTGTCAAGATGCACTTTTAAAGTGTAGGCCACACATTTTGAAAACTTGCATTGACCACCAAAAGCTGAAAAATTTTCTGTATCTTAAGACCTCACAGTGATGCTATAGCCTCAGATTGTCAGGAACCTTTAAATATTGTACGAGAACAAGGGTCAACGGCAAATATAAAGTCTTATTAAATTCGCTCACGGACAAAAGAGCCATTTAAAGTGAGTGATAGACCAGGGGATTTTAGGATATGAATATAAAACCTTCATGAAAGGTAATTCAGACTTCTCTTTGTAACTAGTCTTACAGAGGAGACTACTTTCTGAACTCTGGTAGAACAGGAGAACATCACCCATGATTCCCCGAGAAAGGCATCGAACGTTTTTTCCCTGTGTTCCCTCCCTGTCTGTGTGAGGTTTGGTACGGCCCATTTATATCAAGTAGAAAATCCAGCACATCTGAGTAGGGTGGATGAGATGTGGATCAGAGAATCCAGGCGTGCTCATTAATCCAGACATTCCACGGACCTGTAAATATGTTAAATAATCCTTGCTTCCTAAATTTTGTTTTTGCTTTATTTTTTTTTTAAAGCAAGTTTTGTACAGTTATGCTTAACTTCTGGCTACAGTAAACTTCGATAGTGCAAAATGGCCTTTGGCCTTCAGTGTTTGGATAATTTGATAGAGTATAAGGGGTCCAGGCCCCAGATGTTTGCAAACTTCTGCATTCAGAGAAACAAAGCAGCACGTACCTCTTCCCAGAGGCAGCTGAGTAGAAGGCATACATTCCTGTATGAGGACAATGAAATGATGAGCGAAACATGGCATGCTGGGGCAGATCAGGGCCAGCCAGCACAATGCTCTGGATTGTCTGCCTTATTCCGGTTGGGTAAGGAACGTTTTCTTAAAGTGACTTTTAAAGTAACAGTAGCAGCTTGTCCTCTCTCTAAAGACATTTTGTTTTTATAAAATTATAGCCTGGAAAACACACTATGTGTTTAGTCTGAGAAGGCAGCCTGAGCTGTTTGTTAAATACTACATCTCAGATTTGTGGCTGTTCCTCAAAAATAACTACATGACACCAGCAATTAAATTTATGTATCATTTTGATTATTTATACTTTAGTGAATCAAAGGCGGTAAATGATGATCTGTAGCTGAGTACCTCATCAGCACTTCATCGGCAAGCCCTTTGGATTCCCTGACTCACGAAGTTGGATACAAGGCATAATCTTCCCATTAACTAGTCTGGAGGCACCATTGCCCAGGCCTGCTCCCATCCCCCATCCTCTCTTCCTGTTTCTGGGGTCTGGGATCCCTGTGTGGATAACCTTTCCCTCGAAACATAGGCAGCGGTGTGTTCTGCCTCAACTATTCGCACCCTTCTTCTTTTCACACAACTGTGTTGTTCATCATTCCAAATTAGAGGCGTTTTAGTCCCGCCTCCCAACGCATGACCGTAGGAGACACAGAGTGAGAACAGAGCAATGGCTTCCCTGTGGAGAATGGCTATGTCGGTGGGTTGTCTTCCTTCACAGGTCTTACTGCTATAGGCACATCTATTTTAGTTCCTGGGATAGACATGCCTTGAGTTGTATCTGACTGAACAAAAGGTGACAGGTGACTCAATTTGCCTTAGTGCTATAGCGACAGGGAACTGTACATTAGAGGGGACGGCGAACTAAATGTCCTCTTCTAAGTTTCTTTCCCAATAACATTGGAGACGCCTTGTTCTATTTGGTTCAATAAGTAAAGAGCAGCTAAATAGTGGAGAGGAGTAGTGAAAGCAGCTGGGGGCGATTTTCATGCTTCCCTGTGCCCAAAATTTTGAAAAACTAAGCAGAAAGCTAGGCTTCCTGTCACTCTGTGCAAGATAGTTAATGATTCTCTACCTCACAGCTTGCCTCACCAAATCTTTAAACACACTGCACTTCTTTAAAAAAATGAGAAAGTAAGTGACATTTTGAAGTCTGCTCAAATGACGAGTCAAGTATTTAGGAGACCTTCAGTGTAATTGGTATGAACTAATGGCAATGATCTAGTAAAACTTGAAAACTGAATTAAAAAAGAAAAAACAACAAAAAACAACAACTTAACATAGCCACGGGATGGCTATGATTAAGAGTGTATTCTGCTCTTTTAGAGGACAGAAGTTTGATCCCAGTATCCATATTAGCTATGATATGCAATCCTCCTGTAACTCCAGCTCCAGAAATATCGAATGCCTCTCATTTCCCAGGCACCTGCACTTAGGTGCTCTTATGTGCTCGCGCGCGCGCGCGCGCACGCACACACACACACACACACACACTTAATCTTTAGTAAATAAAGGAAAAATTTATAAAACGAATTATAAGGTTAAAAAATCTGCCTATAAATTGGATGGGAGAGAAGGGAGGTAAATTTGATCAGAGGGCATTACATGCATGTCTGAAAAATCTCAATGAAAAAAAAAGGAATGATAAAACTATCATAGAGTTGAAGCTAGGAAAACATTTGTCTGTAGATCTTTGTTATCAAAACATGAAGCTACCCTATTTATGTTATATGTTTAATTACATTAGATGGCTGCCGTTTGAGGTTATGTGTTATGCAGAATACTGACAAGTCAGAGAGAAAGAAAAAAAGATCATGATTGAACGCTCCTGAGAGTCTGTGCTGAGTATCACCATCCCTATTTTATTCGTGGTCTAACTGGGTACAGAGAGGTTAAATATCTTGCCAGTAACATGGGGGAGGCAGATTCCAAGTACTCAGTCCCTCTGAGGAATGATTAGTCACTGTGCTGTCAAAGGCAAGCCCCTGCCTCCCAAGTTCATTTTTTTTTTTTTTTTTCAGAATCTTGGCTGCATGGCTTTCTGAACTCTGTTCAGCTCAAGTGTACTTTCATGTCTGAGCAGCCTAGTTAACCTGCACCCCACACTCTGGCAGCTTGCCTTTCCTTTAACCCCCTCACATTTATCACCAATTGGACCCTCAGCCTTCCTGCTATGTTTGGAACTACAGTGTCTGTTGTCCTTTTGTATGTTTTGACCCTGTTGCTTCAAATGCATGGGGAATGCTTTGGAAGATGGAGGGCTTTTGCTTCCCCCTACAGCTGGGCACAGTCCTCTGTACATGGTAGAAGCTTGCCTCGTTCTACCACTCTCTAAAACAAAACATTTTTAGTTTTGAAGCAGTCTCTAGTAGCCCACACTCCAAGACAACAATTTTTTTTTAAACAAAATGCACAAAAATACTCTTTCAATGAATACTTGACCTGGAACCCACTGTATTGTTAAGGATGACCTTGAATATACCCTTCTCCCTGCACCTCTCTAATACTGGCTGGCATTACAGTTTTGCACAGACATGCACTACCATGCCCGGTTTGCTTGAGGCTGGAGATTGAATACAGGGTCTTGCAAATGCTAAGCAAGCACTTTATTAACTGAATTGCGTCCTCAGACCCTAAAAGTTTTGATATGCTGAGAACTGTTGCAAAAGGTGGGTCCAGGTACTTGGCACAGACTGAGGGCTGTGGGTTGATCATGACTATGAAGCTGACCCTACAAGGAGGGTGTTTGACTAGGTGACCTAGAATTCCAAATGTTCTCTACCCCACAGCCCATGCTGCCTGTCCTTCTGACCACTCTGAAGGCCTGTTTATCTTCTCTGCTGCATCAACAGCAAGTGTTTATTTAGCAGCCTGACTTAAGACATTCCACATATATTCTCAATAAAGGCTTTCTTTCACTGTTATTTTTCTGCAGAGGGTAAAATGCTGTCTTGTTTTTCCAGTCCTCCTGAGTGTGATGATTTAGATGACCCTGCTGTTAACTGGCAGCCTTTCCATTTCCTTCCCCCTTCCAGCACCCCAGACTTCTCCACAGAAGCCACTAATGAGCTTCGTGCCTTTCAGACCCTTCTTCATTAATAACAGAATTTCGGTGATGCTGAAAGATTGGGCCTTTATTTTCTCTTTTTCCATCCATTAGAAAGCAAACAAACAATCAGAGAAAGCAAGCTCTTTGTGGCGACTTGCTCCACTTCTTGCCTATTTTGGATTATAAGACACAGTTGATGCCAAAGTCAGATTCAGCTGTCCAAATGAGCTTTGATGTCAAATGGAGTATAATGTCTCAAGTATTTTTCTGTCTCACTCTAGCCACATGCAGTCTTTCCCAATGGCACTGATGCCTCTAAGTGTGTGTATCTTTCCTTCTTCCCAATCTTGACCAGGTTCCCAAGTATATGAGGAAGACCTCCACGGACTGTGTGCACAGCACTCAGAAGTAAAATGCTCTGCCCCATCCCTTCTCCTCAACTTCTGGCGCTCAAGGATGCCATTCACTCTCCCTGCCTACTGGTCCTTGATGCAACTTTTGCTCATTCAGACAGTGCCAAGAATGTATCAATGCCCTTTTGTGCTGGAGGCTTGCAGTTTTTACAGTGTACACGAGGTCCACCGGAGTCACAATACTCATCTTGTCAAACCTGCTCTTCCTCCTATCCTCCCGTGAACCAGCAGTCTTTGCGGCTGTGTCTTCCAGAGAAGGTTTGTGGATATAAAGCCTCTGCTCTCTATTTCTGCCTTGGTATTTGTAAGAATGGCTAAGCTGGCCAGCCAGTAAAGATAGGGCTGCTCAGTGAATGGTAGAGCCTCTTCATGCCTTTCCCTCAAGACTCTCATTTCTCACATCTCAGGGGCTGCTATAGGTTTTCCCTCTCCGCTCTTCTTTATCCTTTATTCCCTTTGGATTTTTAGATCTAGACAACTACAGAAAATTCTTTCATTGTATTAAATGCAGTAGTTTTCAAAATGTAACCCTATAAACAGTTGTCAGCGCCCTCCATCTTGTCCTCCTCTCTTCCCTCCTCTTTGTTCTTCTCTTCCTCTTTCCCTTCCCTCCTCTTTGTCCTTCCCCTCTTCTTCATCCTCCTTTTTCTCCTCTTCCTTTTCTTCTACTCTTCCTCCTCTGTGCTAGGGCTCACAAATTCCCACACCTCAAAAACACATACAGACGATTGCAAAGAAAAATAAACACACTTTTGCCTTCTCCAGACATGCGTAAGTCATCATTCCCTGTGCTCATAAACACATGTTGAGTCGGCCTCAGCATTCCTGCCCAGACATGGCTGTTTTATTTTTTTTTCTCTTGTGTCAAATTTTAACTTTCATCTCTTGTGAAACTGCATCTTCAGACTCAACTTCAATGTACATGTGTGGTCATGTGAACCAGAGTTCTAAAGGACAGCTCTGTTCCTAGGACCAGTAAAGGACTAAGCAAACTTTTTCCAGCCCTCCCAGAATGGCTCCCTACCTTAACACTGGGAAGTGAGTGGCAGCTCCTCATATCATTACATTAATTAAGCAGGGTGGAAGTGTACGCAAGCCTTCTTTAAAGGCAGAAAACCAGAGATTACCACTCTTTTATGTGTGTGAGGTACTCATCATTGCCTCACGTATGGGGCTGCTTGTTTTTGTTGTAAATGTTTCATCCCCGAAACTGGAGTTTTGCATTATTCCAGAATCCACTAAGTGCATTAGTCCTTATGCAATTTCAGACAGCGAACATCTCCTTTGCTTCTCACAGTGTGTTCGAGAATGGCTTTTTTTTTTCTTTTTGCCTTGGGCTTTCCAAGATCTAGACAATTATAAAAAGTTCTTTTCCTTATGTTTAATGCAGCAACCTTCAAGATTTAACACCACAAACATCCAGCTTGCTTATCCCTTTGGTATCACTTCATAACTTACAACTAGATTTCAGCTTTCCCTTTTCCAAGGGACACTGTAAATCCTTTATTTCTATCTCTTGCTCTCTTTCCTGCTGTCTCTAACTTCATCAGTAACTTTACTCAGCTGCGTTCTCAGCTCGTCCTTCATTATCTGTTGGGCATTTTCAACATGCCAGTCCTGTGCAATGGGCACAAAAATGAGTCATGGCTTCTGATCCAATTAAACATTTTAAGTTCTGGGTTGATGAGGAAAGAGGGAAGAACTAGCCATCACCTGTATACTTTGATACAGGATATTAGGATTTGTCATTTAAGAGAAAAACGATTTTATGGAATTCCCGATTTCCATTGTCATTCCCAACTCATTCCCAGTTGTCAAAGAGTTGACAACTCTGCTGTGGAGTGTCAGTTGAAAACAGTCCTCATAAGTGACAAACAACATTTGAATTGGGTTTGAGGAATGGAGAGGAGTATCCAACACAGTAGAGAAGAAAAGGCATCTTAGGAAGATGAACTGTCAGTGTTTGCAAATATTTAGGGACTAGGGTTCATAAGAATGCCAGGGTGGAAGGAAGTGGACATGGCTAGACTGTGCCTTATGTGACCAGGAGTCTTGACCATACACTGTCTTTCTATCGCCATGTCAATGTTACCTCTTTGCTGGACGTATAGGCACAGCTTGGAGATTAGGGAGATTCTCCTTGTCACTTTGTTCTTTTTCTTAAGAATGTCAGTTAACTGATATTAACAGATGTTTTCCTCCCCAACCACTAAGCCTCGTTAATATTCTTTTCTGCCTTTTATCATGATGTAGATAACTCAGGCCTTCCTCTTCCCTATCAATTAAGAGGCAAAGGGATCTAACTCTTGGTGTCTGTCCTGTTTATACCAATTCCATGCCTTATTGTCAGATGTTGCTAGCTCCCCCTTTGCAGCTAGATTTAGTTACGTGCTAATGCTATATATAATTTCCAAAGGACAGAGATACTAAAAACCGACTTTCTTTCTGACATGTGGTGTATAACTTGTCCCTTTTTGTTTAAAGATTATACCTTTAAATAATACAGTCATTGAATAAAGGCCCATTACATGTTGACCTGTGGAGAGAAGTCTCAAAGAGACTTTAAGAAGCTCATTGTCAACTTGGTGGCGATGGTGCATGTCTTTAATCCCAGGACTCTGGTGGCAGAGGCAGGTAAATCTCTGAGTTTAAGACTAGCCTGGTCTATAGAGCAAGTTCCACAACAGCCAGGATAGCACAGAGAAACCTCATCTCAAAGAAAACAAACCAAACCCAAAATGAAGCTCATTGTCTCTACTTGTCTGCTTTGCTATACAAAATCTTATGCCCTCTTCTGGCAATGTGAAAATGAAGGATTTCATTTATACAGTCTGTTTGCAGTTCATTCTCTGTCTGATATCTCAACAGGCACATTAAAATTTCTGAAGTATGTCCTGAGACAGAAGAATAATATTCAGAAGGAACACAGGGACAGAGGGAAACGGAGGAAGAGGAAATGGGAGTATGCAAGAGACTGGCCACGGGTGGGGCAGGGATGTTGCTGTTTTCATACAGTCTAGACACAGGTGCTATGTGATGTTTATTAGTGTCCACAGCAAAGAGAATCCAGAGCTGGAGGTAGAGATCTAGGGAGAACGGAAAGGAATGCTTCCTTCCTATGGCTGTGCACAGCCGTGGGCTCCTGTGCCAATTCCCCCCAGGGTTGCAACCTTCTCTTTCATGAACTTCTCACTCCTGTTATTTCCAGTTCCGGACCATCTGATCAGAGACTACTGGAATTTCCAGCTCTCTAGGCACTAATTTCAGGAGCTGAAACAGCACCCCCCTGGCAGCTCCTCCCATAACCACTGTTGCCCTGCTGGGCTGTGGGATTCTGCCAGCCCGGGCACTCTTGCCCAGGAAATAGAAGGTGGCATTTAAAAGGCACCGAGAGCTCCCTTCACCAACCCTGAAGACTCTGGATCAAACCAAAGCTAAATTAAGCTTTCCTGAGCAAATGAATAAGGACTAAAGAAACCTCAGAGTGGAAGAGAGGAAGGGGGAAAGATATGAAAACTTGAACCTTAAATGTATTTCTACTTTTCCTCCAAGTCTTACTGTGATTTGAAGTTATGATTTACCTTTGTCTTTTATATTTGCAGTATTCAAATTTTAAAATATATGCCAGTCATATCTTAAGGTTTAAACTACCCAATTTATTTAGCAGGGCGTCTTTATTTTCTTTTGATTTCTAAGGAAACTGACGTCCAGAGCAGGCAAATAGCTTAATCAGACTTACAGCTAGCAAATTTGAATAAATAATCATTTTCCCTGTATAGGATAAAGCCGTGTTTTCGTCAGAAAGTCATACCAAGTTTTATTTCTGACTTGTGACTGAGTGAGAGAGAAGTTGGCTTATTTTTATTTTATAAGATTTCTGGAAGTGCATTGTGTTTTTCAAAGAAGTGGTGAGTTTTTGTCTCCCATGAGCTCATCAAGGGCTGGTGCCATAAAAGCAAGTGAGTAGAAGCCTAGGGCTAAGATGCTCCAATGTGGCCTCAGCGCAATTACTTTCCTTGAACAAAATGCAGACTAAGGGATGTTGGTGCCTACTGTTCTGGAAAAGCACGGTAGTGGCCTGAGAATTTAGACGCAGCTTTCCACAATGCTCTGAAACTCATCACTGGGTCACTGGGCTGAAGATCTTTGCTACTTAAACCACCAAACTGAAAGTTTGTACTCCATGTGCCTTAGCTATGTTCTCAAAGTGACTCAACTGTGGTTTAGGCTTACTGTGTGGGGTACTGTAAGGAATGCTAGTTTGGAATGGGCACATGCCATTCTATTTCCAGCTTTGCTTCCAATGAAGTGGTCAAGAGCAAATCCTGTAAGCTCAGCAAACATCAGTGATCCATCCCTACAATGCTCCTGCCTTTGTTATAACCAGCTCTCTATAGAGAGCTTTTTCCCAATGGCCAAAAGAACCTGCAGAAAGGAAGCCCATTGTTACATGGAGTATGTTAAAGAAATGTAGAGTTCTGTTAGTTTATAAATCATAACATTTAGGCATTGTTGGAATAGTTGCATTGTTGTTTGATGGTGTGTCTCTTCAACCAGCCCATGTGTACTAGAACAATACAAGGCTGAGGCTCAAAGCCAAAGTTTGTGAGAGCACACACCATATAGCAAGCAGGATGTTCTAGTTCCCCTGTGCCTGACAGACAGATGCACTAAATACCATGCAATTTGTATAGCAGAGAAGGGGAGCTGTGCCACGAAACCACGAGCTTTGGCCTGTGTTACTTACAATCTGTGTACCATTGCTTCAGTAAGATGGACCCTTTTGGATCCATTCCCTTTACCACACTTTTACTTCTCATCAGGGTCCTCAGTACTACCTTTCAAAGATAAAGCTAAAACTAGATTTCTTCTTCTTGATCTTTAGTGATTTTTTTCCCCCTTTACCTCGATGTGTCTGATAAGTGTTATAAATGAATTCAATCATCCACTTGGCATACTTATCAAAATCTGCTGTATGCCGCTACTTCTGCCTTGCATAAAAATCAGTCAACAAAGCAGGAATAGTGCAGACCAGCTGAAATCACTATACTTATACAATATTTGCAATGATGTCAATCTCTGTATGAGATTGTCTATGTATTCAAAACTAAAATAACCCACCTGTGATGGTTGATGGTTCTCCTCCAAGTTGTTCATCTCTGCTTCCTTCCTGAATATCTGGTTTTTGATCTTTCTAGCACAACTCAGCCATTCTTTTAAAAAATATTTTAATTATTGCTATGACTATTTGTCTGGGTGGGGAAATGCATACAAGTGCAAGGGCTCTCAGAAGGCAGAATAAGGGGCCTGATCTCTTATGCTGGGAACTAAATTCCAAGAGCTGTATGCACTCTTGACTCTCCCAACTCATCCACTGTTCTTCCGCTTAAAAGGACTTTTGACCTTTAGTCTAAGAAAAGGGTGTTAGTTAATCCATCTTTGGATGTAGAAAGACAAACATAGGGAAGCTCCAGTGTAACTATTTATCTACGAAAAGTTTATAACCCTCCACTCTGAATGTCACACTAATCCCCAGCCCTAGGGTATGCTCAAGATCTTAATTGTCCTAGTCCATTTAGGATTACTGGGTAGAATCTTGTAGTACTTGCTAACTGTATGCGCTCAGGTTACCTGTCATGGTTGAAGCCCCGTGCTCATCTTTGCTTGTGACAAGGTGGCCCCTTCACCAACACTATTTTAAATCTTTAGTCTTTAGACTGTACACTTCTATCTGCACTCCAAACCTAGTTTTTACCCTCACCCGGTTGCTACTCTTCTCTGCCTCCCAGCTTAGCTCTCTACAAGTCTTTTGCCATACTAAATCGAGAGGAGTATTCCTGAACCCGAAGTTTAACTCTGGTGAACTTGTCTCTCTGTAGCTCCCCAAGAACTTCTGATGGGGCAGCTGGCGATCTTCCTATTGAGCAGGCTTTGCACAGCATGATCTTTACTCCTTTCCTGCCCTTCCCTCCTTTCAAGCCCCGTGGGCTTTGAACACACTTCCTTCTTCCTGGATTACCCTGTCACTCCTGCCAACAGCTCGCTCAGATGACTCCAGTTTAACCTATTTGTCTGCCACCAGTTTCTCTAGAAAACAAAACAACAGCAATGAAAAACAGCAGCAACAAGCACACACACACACACACACACACACACACACACACACACACACACACACAC
>NW_026586662.1:2859217-2873272 GCF_907164565.1 Psammomys obesus
CACACACACACACACACACACACACACACACACACACACACACACACTAATAAATGTCACTAATGATCTACAGCCTTTCTTTCAATGGGATCTCTTGCCTTAACCATCGCTTATCACACTGTGTTGTAAGAGCCTAACTACTTGTCACTTACATCATCTAAGGATATCTGAAACTCGTGTTCTCATTCTTTATTTTCCCCCCTCTGTTTAGTTCTAGTATTCAGTACAAGGTCTGGCCCTTTCTAGATGCTGAACCATTATTTATGGAGAGAAGGAACACAAGATCACTGACAGACATTCAGTCTACGACTCTCCAGTGCTGTTTCTCTTCCACTCCTACCCGATAATTCTGGTACTGTTGATCCGTCTTTTAAGTTCTTTGTTCATTTGAAGAGATGAAGCTGCCCTCTGTTGGTTTTCTGTTTTCCATCTTGTTTTCTACAGAGAATTCTTTTTGTCTTTTTAGAACTTCAATATGAACATTTTTTTTCTTTTTGCAATTTTCTATCAAACATTTTTTCCTGAGGAATTTTATATATTTTCATATTACAAGGATGCTCCATACTTAAATGTTACCAGAATTCTTGTTCCAGTCTAACGTTCACTTGAGTCTCAAGTCCTTCTATCTCAGATATCTATGTGGGGACTATTTCTCTGTAATGTAACCGTTTTGATTCCGTTTATCTTCTTTTGTTTCCAAACAGCTTTCTCTCAACCCACCTTCTCATGCACAACCTCCTTGACCTTCTCATATCCCTTACATTGACATTAAATAGACACTGACATGTTGGTTGAAATCTTCGGTAACCTCTGTGAAAAGGTTTTAGGTCAGACCTCATGCTTTCTTGCCTGTCCCCTCAGACATCATGAATCTGCACACATCTTGGCATTTCCACCTGTATCCGCCCTTCGTTCTTCCCAGAATATCTTTCTCTTGCTGTTGTGCTTCTTTCAATTATATCCATCTTTCAAGATCGATCCAGAATTATTATTTTTTTTTATTATAAGCCTTCCAAAGTCACTCTAGTTCACATCAATCATGTTCATGGGATATGACAGAACTTAAAGATTTTGTTTGACCTTTGATATCAAATATACTGAGTATTTGTTACTCACTTATGTCTCTACTAGTTGAAGTTAGTGGCTAAGAATGGGAAAGAAGCTTGGTGCTTTAAAAATGAATTCTAGAACAGCAAACTTGAATTTGAGACAGGGCTGCTTCGAGGGAGTTGATGTAGTAGCAGTGTGTTCATGGAGTGCGGAGGTGAGGGCAGGGAGTGAGTAAGAGTCTGGAAAGTGCATCCACGGAATATTTAGTATGTGTGTGTGTCAGGAGCAGTCATAGAAGCCGGGGTAGTGTTCTCAGTGTGTGTGTGTGTGTGTGTGTGTGTGTGTGTGTGTGTGTGTGTGGTGTAGGAGCTGAGGTAGAATGTCCATAGACTATGTAGCAGGCGTGTGTTGGAGCGGGGGCTGGTAGGAGGCTGGGCAGTGTGACCTTAGTCTGTGTGGGTGGTATAGGAGCCTGGCTAGCATGAGCTTGGAATATGTGCTGTGACAACCATATGTAGAGCAGGTGGGACAGAGAGTTGCGTAGTGTGTCCGCGGAGTGTTTGTGGGACACGAGAAGTGAGATACAAATGGAGGGTACATACCTGGAGGTGAGTGAACAGGCTTTTTAAGAGTCATCTAAGAGACATAGGAATCTGGACTAGACTGGAGACACTATATTAAAAAAAAAGTTCCAGAGTGAATGAAAAACAGAATCCTTAGAGTTCAACTGCTGCGATGCCAACAATAAGGGAAAGAAGGACCAATGATAAGACGTCCATTCATTTAATAAATACTTACCAGTGTCCGAAGCTCTCTAGATAATGCCAGAGGAGTAGCTGACCAGGAGGGAATTTCACCATCCCCTAGAATTCAAGTTCTAATGAAGAACACAAAGGTTAGAACCTGAATGGCCCCCAGGCTGGCAAAAGCCTCCTCTTAGAAAAAATGTAGTGACAAGAGGATTTAATGATGGAACACTTCATTTTGTATGACTCCATGATGTGCATTGTTTTAGTCACTGTTCATCTACTAATTTACTTCATCCTTATTACCACCCCATGAAGAAGTTATCAATACCCTTCACAAATGAAGACCAAGGCATAGAACAGCCAAAGAACTATCTTGGTTTTACGTGATGTTAAGTGAAAGGTAGAGATCAAACAAAGGCAGCATGGTCTGTTAGTTTATGTTTCTAAGATACATTGCTTCTCAGCCATTTTGGAACTAATATATAGATAATTTGAGGAGATAATTGGAATGTAATATGGGTTTAGCAAAGAGTTAGTGAGTATCCCCATAAAGCGTTGGGAGTCATCTGTATGCAGTGTGTAGATGTGTAAAATCTTGTGTGGAGAAGTAGTATAAAGAAGTAAATTTGTGTTTTGTCTACCTTGTGATGCATTAATGAGGCACACAAAAGCTCTGCCATGAGAATTGTGTCATTTCAGTTGCTCCCTAATCTTTGATTCAGTCTTGTTTTCTCTAATTACTTGATGTGTCTGCTCAAAACACTCTTAATGTGTCCATTCTTTGCACTCAACATGTTCTTCATGCTGGAGTAGAATTGTATTGGCCATTAACTTCTGTTATCTAGTGTATGATAGCAGTTAATTTCAGTCTAGACATCTTTCCTGAGCCAGAATCAGATGTCCAATACATACTCTTTTGGTTAGTCAAGTCTCGGAGACACAATAGGACCACATCAAACTCCTCTTTCTTTTTAACTTCCACACTTGGTCTTCCTAAGCATTCTATACTCATGAATGTAAACGCCAGCCACTGCCAGTTCCACGCAGAACACAGAGTCACCTTGAACCCATCTCATTCAGGAATTCTTTCATCCTTCTCATGAACTATTCTTTCAAAGTTTCTTTGGTTTATCAGAATTGGTTCATCTCCCCACCTCCCTCATTTAATTCCCATCTGACAAGAGCAAAACACTTTTCTACCAGGTAGCTGCTTAAATATTCTTGCCACGGAGAATTATTTCCTAGCTCTACCAGTGAGAATACTGGTACCGCAGTGGATCTATGCAGTAGACTCCGAGTTATTGTTTCTGCAGTTCTCAGAATAGCCATTATGTTAAAGTTTCTTATTTTAGGTTGATTTTTGTTTATGTGTATATGTGTATACATGTATGAGTGTACACCAGTAGAAGGTGTTAGATCTCTTGGAGCTTGAGTTACAGGTGGTTGTGAGCTCCTGATATGGGTGTTGGGAGCTGAATTCAGATCCTCTGCAAGAGCAGAAAATACTCATAAATACATTAAAGTTTCTTGTCCTAACCTTGCTAATAGTTTTAAAATACTCAGCAGTTTCCATGTATGTCTTTTAACTTGGTATACTGTGATGAACACGTTACTCCATCATCATTTCCCAGGAGCACCTTGCTGCTTTATTCATGGCCTCTCTCCATCCCGGGCTTTCTGCTGAGAAGTGTCACTAATGAAACTTTACCTTCATCAAGCCAGACTTCTTCGGACTTCCATCTCAGCCACAAACCTTATTTGGATGGCCCTTCTCAGTGTTCCTCATTCAACCTACATGTTCTCTGCTTTTAGGGACGTACTTTCCATTGCAGAATTGTGGATTAGCCAGTCTGTATTTCCTTCTTGAAGGCTGTTAGCTCCTTGAGAGCAAGAACTACCTCTGCTCACTGCTATAGTCTGTGTGTAGGGGAGAGAGAGAGAGAGAGAGAGAGAGAGAGAGAGAGAGAGAGAACCTAGAATAGAGTAAGGCCAGTAAACTTGTTAAAAAGATGACTGATCAGGAAACATAAACTATTCCTTCAAAATTATTCTGTAATTCCATTGTGTGAGACTACAATATTTATAGAGAACATTGGAAATAAATTTTAGTAGAGATAAAGACAGACAGAACACTGAGGTTATGTATTACTGTGTGGATATGGAGAAACAATTCAATGATTAGGGACTCATCTATGGCTATTATAAACATAACCAATCTGGATTGTAAGCTCCACAAGAGTGTAGTGCACATTCCTTTCTTCCATTTAGATCCCCCGAATTATCAGCATGACATTTTGCTTTAATTTTGTTGGAGGGAGACAATAGTCATCATTCATATCAAGAGGACACTATCAGGCTGATAGTGACAGAAGTGAGGCTGGATTTCTTAGAAACATTTCACACAATTTTGTCGCATTCTTTCTCTCTGTCTGCTGACAACTTATCCCATCATCAGCTTCCCTTTCCTGTTTTTACTCTTTTTTTCTCATTATTATTTATTACAGTTTATTCACTTTGTATCCTGGCTGTGGCCCCCTCATTCCTCTCCTCTGAATCCCACCCTCCCTCCCTCTTCTTCTCCTATGCCCCTCCCCTAGTCCACTGATAGAGGAGGTTCTCTTCTATCTGATCCTAACCTATCAGGTCTCATCAGGACTGGCTGCATTGCCTTCCTTTGTGGCCTGGCAAGGCTGCACCCCCCTTCCCTCCACGGGGAGGTGATCAGAGAGCCTGTCACTGAGTTCCTACTTCCCTTATTAGTGAACCCACTTGGAGACTGAGTCTATGGGCTACTTCTGAGCAGGGATTTTAGGTCCTCTCCTTACATGGTCCTTGTTTGAGGTGTCAGTCTCTGCAGGGCCCCCCCGAACCCAGTTCTTTTTTCTTTGTTTGTTTGCTTTTTTTTTTTTTTTTTTTTTAGCTCTGTTAGTCTCCTTTTGGAGCTCCTGTCCCCTCCAGGACTTTCTATCTTCCCCTTCTTTCATAAAATTCTATGCATTCTGCCCAAAGTTTGGCTATGAGTCTCAGCCTCTGCTTTAATACCTCGATCAGTAGAGGCCCTCTGTGGCATGCTCCAGTCCTGTTCCATCTTCTCCTGTTTCTGATGACTATCGCAGTTTTGCTCTTTTAAACTAAATTCAGAGGGTTTTCCATCTTCCTACTCCTCCAAGTACCTTTCCACCTCCCCTTTCAACCAGATCCATACCTTTTCTGTCTCTCCTTAGAAAACAGGTACCTGAGGAAGAATAATAAAATACAATAAGATAAAGTAAAAACAAATCGGAATAAAACAAAATATCCATACAAGAAAAAGAGCCCCCCCAGAAAAGCACAAGAAATTCATATAGACTCAGAGACATGCACACTCGCACATACAGACATTCCATGAAAACACCAAACTCAGAAGCCATAATAATATACAAAGGACCTGTAAGGTAAGGAAAAAAAATGCCATGACAACATTATAGCAAAGAGCACTTTGAGTTTGTTTTACTTTGGTCATCTACCTCTTGGGCGTCTTTGCCCTTAAGAGTTGTTTGTTTCCCCAGTGAAACTTCATTGGAGAAAGTCAAATTTTCATTTGCAAATGGCTATATTAGAGTTAGCTGCTGGATTAGGGATGGGGGCTGTGCATGTGTCCATGTTTCCTTTCTGCTCTAGAATTGCATCTGGTGCCGACCCCTGCAGGCTCTGTGTGTGCTGTCATAGTCTCCATGAGTTCATATGCGCACCAGTGCAGTTATATCTAGAACGCCTTAGTTCCTTGGCATCCCCTATCCCTTCTGGCTTTTATGTTCTTTCTGCTTCCTCTTCTTCAGACTTCCCTGAGACCCAAGAAGCAGGATTTGATGGAGACGACCATTAAGGGCTGAGTGTTGCAAGGTTTCTCATTCCGTGCATATTGTCTGGCTATGGGTCTCTGTATCTGTTCCCATCTGCTGCAGAAGGAAGCTTCACTGATGATGGCTGAACAAGGCACCAATCTGTGAGTATAGCAGAATATCATGAGTTGTCATTTTGTTGCTACATTCATTTAGCAGAACAGTATTATTTGATTTCCCCCTAGGTATTTGGCCTATTTACTCTCCGGTTCTTGGCTACTCAAGCAGCATTGGGTATCATTTCCATATCACAGAGTGCAACTTAAATTAGATACTGGTTGGTCACTCCCATAAACTTTGTATTACACCAGCACATCTTGTAGGCAGGTCACCATTTTAGATCGAAGCTTTCTAGCTAAGTTGCTGTTTACCTTTCTCATTTGGCAGAGTGCAGAGTACTGTGGGCATGTCTATGTGGGATTTTATTAATGAGTGATTCATGTAGAGGGTCCCACCCCATTGTGGGCTGTGCCACCTTTGGGCAGATGGACCTCTGTTGCATACAGAAGGCTGTTTAGTGATTCAAGGGAGCAAGTCAATGAGCTGTGTTTCTCTGAGGTCTCTGCTTCAGTTCCTGCCTTGGTTTTCCTTCATGATGGGACAGCAGACTGTAACTTTTTTAAAATTTTTATATTTTATATTAATTACAGTTTATTTACTTTGTATTCCAGCTGTAGGCCCCTCCCTCATTTTCTCCCAATCCTACCCTCCCTTCCTCATCTCCTCCCTGCCCCTCTCTAAGTCCACTGATATGGGGGGGGGTACTTCTGCCCTTCCATCTGACCCTAATTTATCAGATCTCATCAGGACTGGCTGCAATGCCCTCCTCTGTGGCCTAGCAAGGCTGTTCCTTCTTTGGGGGTTGGGGAGAGAGATCAAAGAGCCAGCCACTGAATTCATGTCAGAGACAGTCCCTGTTCCCCTTACTAGGGAAACCACTTGGATGCTGAGTTGCCATGGGCTACGTCTGAGCAGGGGTTCTAGGTTATATCCATGCATAGTCCTTGGTTGGAGAATCAGTTTCAGAAAAGAACCCTGTGCCCAGATATATTTGGTCCTTGTGGTGCTCCTGTCCTCCCCAGTTCATACCAACTCCCCCTTCTTTCATATGATTCCCAGATGTCCCTCAACAGAGGAATGGATACAGAAACTGTGGTACATTTACATAATGGAATACTACTCAGCAATTAAAAACAAGGAAATAATGAAATTTGCAGGTAAATGGTGGGATCTAGAAAAGATCATCCTGAGTGAGGTATCCCAGAAGCAGAAAGACACACAGTACATACTCACTCATAAGTGGGTATTAGATATATAATATAGGATAAACATACTAAAATCTGTACACCTAAAGAAGCTAAACAAGAAGGGGGTTCCAGGGTAAGATGATCAATCCTCACTTAGAAAGACAAATGAGATGGACATTGGAAGAAGGAGAAAACAAGAAACAGGACAGGAACCTACCATAGAGGGCCTCTGAAAGACTCTACCTAGCAGTGTATCAAAGCAGATGCTGAGACTCATAACCATACCTTAAGCAGAGTGCAGGGACTGTAACTTTTAAGCCAAGTAAAGTCTTTGCTTTTCCAAGTTGCTTTTTGTCAGCGTTTTATCATTGTGACAGAGAGACAAAGACTGCGAAAATAATAATAAAACTGTTTATACTCAAGTAGACTTGATTACCTGATTTTTTTCCTATTGATAACAAAATTGATCTGCAAGTTCACATGGAGATATGTAGTGAGGAATTAATGAACATTTTAAGTACCGGAATTATACAAAAGTCATATAGAAACACGGTGGAAAAAGATATACTATGAGTAGAATATAATAGAAGCATTATATTCTTCAAGATGGAATGTGTGCTATCTTATTACACTATTATACACTTAACGATGGGAAATTTATGATGTCTTCAAAAGGATAAAAACAAAACAAAAAAAAAAAAAACAATCTCTCCCCTATAGAAAATGAAAAAAAAAACATGATTAATGAACCTCATTTGGAACTGTGGGCATAGAAATGTTCATTGTTGTCTGCTGGCACAAAAGTCACTAAAGTATGTACTGATAATAAAATCAATGTTGGGGATGCTGGAAGCAAAAGTGATCAGGTAAACATGTGAAGTGAAAACTCATTGACAACTGTGAACAGCAGAATATTTTTTTTTATCTTTTTTTATTTTTTACTAATTACAGTTTTTTCACTTTGTATCCCCCATAAACCCCTCTCTGCTCCCCTCTCAGCCCCACCTTCCCTCCTTCTTCTTGCTTGCCCCTCCCAAGTCCACTGATAGGGGAGGTTCTCCTCTCCTTCCTTCTGATCTTAGTCTATCAGATCCCATCAGGAATGGCTGCATTGTCATCTTCTGTGGCCTGGTAGGGCTGCTCTCCCCTCAGGGGGAGGTGATCAAAGAACAGGCCACAACAGTAACATGTACGAAAATGAGATCAGCCTTGTTTTTAACTTCCTTGCCAATTTCATACATGTACACAATGTGCATTCTCTCTCATACCCTTATCTTTGTCTTCCCAAATCTTCATCAATTTTTATGTGTTCTTTTTATGTGTGACACCCCCCCCCGAGTTTAATTGGGTTGTTTGCATCAGACTGAGAGAGAGGTTGTTTATTAGAGTATGAATAAGTTACCCCTGAGCACACCACTGAAGAAAAGACAGCCCTCCCCTGAGCAACCATTAACTGTGATGGGCTTTCTCCCATCGGTGAACATACTGGCATACCCATAGTGGGGCATCGTTTTAAAAAGGGGAAAAAACACAGCAAGGAACATTTTAAAATGGGGGAAAAGATAAATGCAAAACAAGATAGAAGATTTAAAGTTATTTAAAGGCAGAAGAAGATATCTGGTGAGGATCTGTGGAAAATGGTAGCTGTCCTGGAAACCCAAAAATGTTAAAAAATACACAGTAGCCCAGTCACATAAGGTCAATATGCCTGAGTACAGACGTCTGTTTTTCTGCTACTATATGGTCAGCATAGGTTTCCAATAATTGTGAAGTGCCTTTTTTTTTTCTAGATTGAATATGAGAAAGCAAGCCTAGAAAAAAATTAAATAAACAAATCTTTCCTTTTGTTTGTTTCTGGAGATGTCTTTGCCTTCATTTGAAAGTTTTACCTTTTCTGCCATTCTCCAAAAGTGAAAACAAAACAACTAGTCAAAAGGGAAAATAATAATGAAATCCGATAGTTGTCTTGGGCTACCAACACACATCTTCTAACAGCATTTACTTCAAGGCCCACGTTTGAGATTACAGAGATAACAAATCTGAATTCTTTCACTTTATAATCTTTAGAGTTCAGAAATCATCACTTCAGTCACTTCAGAAGAAAGCCAAGTCGCACCTGCCATCTACTTGTTACCCATATTCTCTCCATTTAGACTTCATAAGCTATGGGAAGATTTATGGCTTCATATCTGAGCAGTTGTCTTGAGTCTAGGGTTTGAATTTAAGGTCTACTTCTTGACTAAGGCATTGTCAAAATGCTTTGTTCTTTTCTGTGACATGGAGATGGTAGTCATTCTATAGAATAGGGAGAATATAGCATCCACTAAATGACTGTATTAGTCAAGTTCTGCAGAGAGACAGAACTGCTGGAATGAATATATATTCATTAAAATGAATATATGAATGAATATAAAATGGCTTATGTAATGTGGTCAAGCAATGATTATCTCCTGACAGAAAAAGCAAAATCTAGTAGTTGTTCAATTCATAAGGCTGGATGTCTCACTTGGTCTTCCATTATGTTGGAGTCATGTCCATACAGTTAAATAACTATAGCCAAAGGATTGTGAACAGAATTTAGTCTAAAGAACTTGACTCTTTCTGTGCAGGCTTTAGCTGTTCTGTGTTGGACGGACCTAGAGTTTGAGAAGGACTTTATCCCCAAAGAGTTGGGTCAGATACAACTATAGAAGGCTAGAAATAAACCCTTGTTCTGTTAAATGTTTTGAAATTTCTAAATTTCTAAATTTATTTATCATGGCCATACAACAAATATTGTGGGGCCCGTGAGAGCTGTAGAAAGTTATCCATGTAAACTTTTTAACATGATGTCTTACCTGTAGTAAACTGTCCATAATCGAGAGTCGTTGTTATATGTCTACATTCTTAAATAAAATTAGTTATTAAAAGCCTTTTCTTTTGGGGTGTATGTGTGCATGCATTCCTGTGCGTGTGTGTGTGTGTGTGTGTGTGTGTGTGTGTGTGTGTGTGTTACTGAAATAAGGCAGTATTAGAGAAGGAGCTCTGGAATGGATTGACAGTGTATTTTCAAAGCTACTTCCACACCTTCCATTCTTCTCAGTCAGGTTTCTTTAACGGAATACATTTGATCCTTCATGACAGACGCAGCTACTCAGTGAACTTGTACTTTTTGTAAGCACAGTGTATGTTTTTGGTCAGAGGTCTCTAAGGGTTTTATTTATGGATAATTCATCACTCCAAACCAATAGTGAAAACTAGTGATCTTTCAAACATGGAAACGCCCTGTAATTTTCTTCTGGCATTGCAACAACTTTGATGTTCGTCTTTGACTTTTCTGGCTGAACCTATATGCACTTAAATACAGGATAACATTAAGAAAATGCCCAGAACCACATGTAAACAGCTGGTGGTCAGACAATTCTCAAGATCTGTGCAATGTCTAGCTTCCAAAGGATGTAAGTTTCTGTGCTGTTTTCTCTACCATATATTTTTCCTCAAAATCCCACTCATTACTTTTATCATAAACCAGTGTATTGGCTCATCCGTCTAGACAGACTGGGATTTGCAAGTGGGTATTTCTTTTTGCCCCTGGAGTGTGTATTTGTATATCTTTTGCACTCTGGAACAGCTCTCTGGCTACTTTTAGATAGCATATCCTTGTTAAAAATTATTCAGGAATGATTTGGAAAGATGTGCTAAATATTAGAATACACATGGCTAATCTGAAGATGAAACTGAGGTGATCACAATGAGGGCAAAAGAGATTGAATTAGGCTCATTCAGTTGATCATCAATTTTAAAACAAGCATCACTTTAAAGGAAATTTTAAAATTCCATGCCTGTATTTGATAAGTTATGACTCCATTCATAGAAAGTATCACTTGGTGGGAAAACTAACCCAGAACTTTTGTTCTTTCAGTCAGTGGATTTCATAAACTAAATCAGGAACATGTTTTCCCCAGTTTTTCTTTCCTCTTCATTATCTCAGTAGTTAAAATATGACTCATCAGGAATGATTATACAGCTGACAAGAGCAGCCATGAGAAGACAAGATGAGTGAAAAAAGAGTGGAGCAGATGAGTGAGGAGAGTGGAGCAGATGGCACTCATTAAAAAACCCCAGAGGGAGGGAAGGTGGGATTGGGAGGGAATGAGAGAGGGGACTACGCTGGGGTACAAAGTAAATAACCTCTGATTAATATAAAAATAAAAATTATTATAAAAAATAATTGAAGAAGACTAGAAGTTGGAATAAAGATGGAAGACCCTCAACAGTACAGCAAAATATGCTATTCCTGTTAAACCTCGTGCATGTGTGATTTGTGTTATAGTTTATTTAAGTACCAATGTCAATTGATAAATATGATATATTAATTATTATTTCATTAAATAGTAGAGCTCAGCTACAGGACATTTCTTTTATTTCAGAGTTCAGAGGTGGGCAATGCAGCCTCTTTGGCAGGTATAAGTTGGAGAGGTGATGGGGAACAGTCTGTCAGAGCAGGTAGGTCACATTTAAGGGCCATAAGATCTGCAATCGATGGGTCTTGAACACTGTCCCCATGACCTGAAACTTGAACAAAGAGGCAGACAGCTGCTCTTACAGCTGGATGAAAGCACAAGGGTGGGAGAGGCTGATACAGAGAATAAGTGCCCTGAGGAGAGGAATTCTAACAGGAATAATATAAAAAATTTAAAGGTGTGTGGAGAGAGGGAGGGGAAGAGAGCAGAAGGGAAGAAGGGAGAAACAGAGGGAGGAGAGAGAATAAAGTACATTGTGATTAAATTAAATTATTTTTAAAAATGCTCCTACTCTCCTGCTTTACATGAATTTTAAAAAGTTCTGAAAAAAGCTAAAAATCAAAGACATGCCTTAGGAAATATAGTTAATTTTACACATATCTAAAAAAAAAAAAACAATCTAAAGTGAAAAGAAGGCACTATATTTTACTCACCGGTAGGCAGAGAAAATAATAAAGTTTGATAGTAGGGTGTTGCTTCTGGGGTACGCAAGCAAGTGTGATCCCATCCTGCGTCTATCACCCCAAGCTCTTGATAGAGCAGCTTGGAAATTATTATATGTAGCAGGCTAGTAATTGTGCAGTGAGCATAACTACCACCTTTCACTGGTGGCCTGGGGTAGTAATAAAAGAGATCATTACTTTGTAGCACATCCAAGGAACATCTATACACAGGGATACAGAGTGACAAGAGGGTGGGAAAACCTTAAAATGCAAACAGAAAATTTGAATAGGCTATATCTAGTTTTTTTGTAATTTTAATACCATCTGAGTGAGTCTTTAGGAATTAAACAAGAGTCCATTGTTGGGAGAAGAAAGAGTATTCCAAGCATGTAGAACAGTGTGCAGTTGCTGTGGCTGTGATAGCATGCGTGTCAAGGAAATAAAGACAAGCACACGGATAGCACAGCACCTGCTTGCTAATTTCATTCTAATGTGCTCATTTTGAATTCTGACGTGCGTGCCATTGTAGATGTATCTGACATCCCCAGAGAAAACAATTTCTGGCTACGTAAACAGTATCTACTAACATTGTTAAACCTGCTCTGAGCAAACACACTGACAGGCCCTAATCACGCAGGTAACATTGCAGCTCCCGGTAATGCAGCCATCTGCTCATCCCACAGCAGAGATACTCAGGCCTTTCACTGGTCTCCAAAGTCCACTTCAGTTATCTCCCATGGTTACAGGAAAATAACTGCCAGCTTTATAAACAAACAGGAGTCTATATGCTCAAGTGCCTTCCTCAACTGGCCAAGAAAGCAAATGTTTACTCACTGTGTCATTAAACATGGGAGTATAAGTTTCCTTGTGTGGATGTCTGAGTTAAGAATGGTGGTATTTTTTTCTCTCTGTCTCTGTCTCTCTGTCTCTGTCTCTCTTGTCTTAACTCTCAGCTTTTACACTACTACTAGACTTATTCCAATTTGTAGACATAAGTTCTCTGATATATTTGCTTAGATGGGATCTATTTTCTAATCAATCTCAACTTCATAAGTTAATGTTGAAGCTCCAAGTTGTCCTGAGCCAGCTGGAACTTACTCATATGACGGGCCAAAGTGTGGAGTCAACAAACTTCTTTTTTGTAGCCACCTGCTGCTTGCTACTGGTTTTTTAGGAAAGACCCCAGTTTGATGACTCTACCCCCACCTCAAGTTGCCTTTTCAGACTGCCTTTGCCCGAAACTTGCCATGGAGAGCTGACACACTTTCATCAAAATTGTTCCTAATTGAACAGTTTTCATTTATTTTCAGTGTTTTTTTCCTCTAGTTCATTCTTCCATATTCAAGGAAAACAAATATAATAATAAGCCTCATTTACTGCTGTGCATTTGACTCCTTTTTTATGAAGATTTTAAAAAAATTATTACAATTTATTTACTTTGTATCCCAGCTGTAGCCCCCTTCCTCATCTCCTCCCAGTCCCACCCACTGTCCTTCTTCTTCCTGTATGTCTCTCCCCTGGTCCACTGATAGGGGAGGTCCTCCTCTTCTTCTATCTGACCCTAGCCTATCAGGTCTTATCAGGACTGACTGCATTGTCTTCCTCTGTGGACTGGTAAGGCTGCTCCCCACTTAGGGGGAGGTGATCAAAGAGCCAGCCACTGAGTTCATGTCAGATACAGCTCCTGCTCCCCTTTACTAGGGAACTCACTTGGATACTGAGCTGCCATGGCTTCCTCTGAGCAGGGGTTCTAGGTTATCTCCATGCATGGTCCTTGATTGTAGTATTGATCTCTGCAAAGACCCCTGTGCCCAGATTTTTTGATTCTGTTGGTCTCCTTGTGGAGCTCCTGTCCCCTCCAGGTCTTCTTTTTTACTTTGGAAACCTTTCTTTATCATAATTGGCTGCTTAGTGGCTACTCTGTAACTTCAGTTTATTCTGGCAAAGATCAGCCTCACTAAAAGGGGCTGGGGCTAATGTTATTTGGTTATTTGTGGCAATGCAAATGAATACTTCCTCTATCTATCTATCTATCTATCTATCTATCTATCTATCTATAATCTATCTAATGTCAATGTATCTATCATCTATGTATCTATTGTCTATGTATCATCTATCTATAATATTTCTATCTATTATCTATCTATCTATCTATCTATCTATCTATCTATCTATCTATCTAT
>NW_026586662.1:2873282-2972528 GCF_907164565.1 Psammomys obesus
TATCTATCTATCTATCTATCTATCTATCTATCTATCTATCTATCTATCTATCTATCTATCATCTGTTTGCAATTGAGTTTACAATCCCGTGTGCTCTTTCTCTTTTGATTAAATTGGTTGTAAAATAAAAATGTGATGATGGGCTTGCTCTAATATACCATTGGTCTTCAGAACTCTGTGATCCTATGATTGCTGTTCTTGTAAATTAGCTAATGATATTTTGGTGACTTGCAAGTTGGTCTCCAAATCAGCCTCCCTTGCCTGCTTGGCATCAGCTGTGTCAACTCTGTTGTCCTCAGAGCTCCTTCTCACACAGGAATTTCTTTGATCCCAAAGTCAGCTCTGTAAGGTGCAAAGTGGAACACATTCCAGGCTGTTTTTCTCTACAGTGCTCAAGACAAAGTAAGCTGTCCTAAAGAGTGAGAACGCTTTGACACAATTCATAATGCTCTCCTCAAAGCATTTTACAAAGACCAAATTAATTTCTATCAACACAAATGTAAATGTTATTTTAAAGAAATTTGATGACCACAAAAGAAACAGAATTAAGCCTATATCAAATGGGTTTGATTATCTTCATAAACATGAAAGCACCCAGGTGCAGGGGCCAGTCCTACCCTTGGCAGTAGCTATGTTGCCTAATCCTCCAAGAGAAGAGTTTTATAATAGTTCCCTATTATTAGATTGCACTGCAGCATACATGTAAATCTACCCATGAACTGACTTGCTTTGAAATATGCTTTCTTTCTTTAGAAAAAAAATGACTCAAACATCGATATGGCTAAATTCAATTAATTTGATAGTGACCTGGAAGGAACAAGACATATTTGATAAAATAGAATCCTGGTGTCCTTCCAAAGGAAAAACAAATAAACAAAGGTCCTTGAAGTCTAGGAAAGCAGTGAACATTAGTTAGGTTTAAAATCTGGGATGAGGAGCGACAAGGTGGTGGCGTCGCGAGGACACTGTGTCTGTGGAGCAGGACAGCAGTGTTGGCACAGCGACCAGGAGACTGAACTCAGGGACCTAAAATACCAGCGTTTGTAATTGCCAGGTGAGAGGAAAGCCTACAGTGTGGAAATTAATTGGGACCGACCTCAGGTCACTCAGTCAATACCTGGTAAAGGTCCTAGGGACTGGCGGGCACTCCTGCCGCCTGAGATAGCCTCACACAGCCTCCTGTTGCACCCGCAGCCACCATCCAGGACCGGGACACACAGCCTCTGGCCCAGAGTGAGGGGCCAAGACTCCGACGCAGAGCAGAGCCCTTAGTTGCCAGCCCAGAGAGGTGTGCACAGCCTCTGGCCCAGAAGGGGACATACACTGCCAGACCAGACCAGAGTGCGGAGCCTCCGGACCACAGCAGTGCCCCCAGCTGCCATCCCAGACAGGGACACACAGCTTCCAGCCCAGAGTGAGGCGCCCAGAACCAGACCAGAAAGGAGCCCTCAGTTGCCAGCCTAGAGAGTAGTGCACAGCTTCCAGACCAGAGCAGTGCCCCAGTCACCATCCCAGACTGGGGTACACAGCCTCCGGACCAGAGCGGCGCCCCCAGCTGCCATCTCAAACTTAGGTGCACAATCTCCCGGCCCAGAGTGGAGCACTCAGCCTCTGGCCCAGAGACTTGCTGGGTGCTCCTCTCACCTTCTCAGACAGAACTGTGCGCCCCAGGGAACCAGACTGAGTTTCCTGTTGGGAGAAAACCCACAGCTAGGGAATCGGCAGGTTCTTCAAGAGGACTGTACATGGAAAACTGTAACAACAGCAGCAGCTCACTAAATTCAGAACGAGAAACCCAGCAGTGCTGCAGCTGTCTTGAGGACTTCTACGGATGAGAGGAGAACCCCCCTGACTAACAAAGACCACAGCTACTATTCAGGCCTATACGCCTGAGGTGAGCATGGCAATTCCTGAGAAACACTGGCCATACAGTGACCATACCCAAAAAGCAGAGGAGGCCTCCTTCAGGAAAAATCATCTTCCAGCCAAGGGGATTCTCCCTACCTCAGGACTCCAGGAAGCTAACAGCCAACACCCAAAACAACCCAATGGGTAAAGGTCAGCATAAAAGCTCAACCAGCAAAAGACAGAGCAATATGGCATCTCCAGAACCCAGCCATCCAGGGGTGAGCAGCCCTGGACATCCCAGCATAATAGAAAATCAAGAAGATGACCTTACATCTATGCTGATGAAGAGGATAATAGAGGAAACAAATAAAATACATAAAGAATTAGAGCAAGATAAAATCAAACAGATCATGGCTATCCATAAAGAAATGGAGGAAGTTAAAGACAAGCAGATTATGACCATCCATAAAGAAATAGGGGAAGATGCAGCCAAACAGTTTGTGGCCTTCAGAGAAGAAATAATTAAACCACTGAAAGAAATAAAAGAAACAGAGTTGAAGAAACTAAAAGAAAAACAGGAAAATACAATCAGACAGATGAAGGAAGTAAACAAAACAACTCAAGATCTGAAGATAGAACTGGAAAAATTAAAGAAAACACAAATGGAAGAAATAATGGAGAGGAAGAATTTAGGGAAGAAAACTGGAACTACAGAGGTAAGCATAACCAACAGACTATAAGAGATGGAAAAGAATCTGAGGTGTAGAAGATACAATGGAAGAAATCGATGTATCTGTCAAAGAAAATGTTAAATCCAAAAAATTACTGACACAGACCATCCAAGAAATCCAAGACAATATGAAAAGACAAAACCTTAGAAGAATAGGAATAGAGGAAAAAGAAGACTTCCTTCTCCAAGGCCCAGAAAAATATTTTCAACAAAATCATTGAAGAAAATTTCCCCAACTTAAAGGAGAGGCCAATAAGAATACAAGAGGCCTACAGAATGCCTAAGAAATTAGACCAGAAAGGAAAATCCTCCCGCCACATAATAATCAAAACCAGTAAGTATACAGAACAAAGAAAAAATACTAAAAGCTGCAAGGGAAAAAGGCCAAGTAACATATAATGGCAAACCATTAGAATCACACCTGACTTTTCAACAGAGACTTTGAAAGCCAAAAGGGCCTGGATGAATATTATGCAGACCCTAAGAGAACACAGATGTCAGCCCAGGCTACTATACCCCGCAAAACTCCCAGTCCTCATAGACAGAGAAAACAAGATATTCAATGACAAAAACAGATTTCAACAATACCTACACACAAATCCAGCGTTACAGAAGACACTAGAAGAGAAAATACAACTCAAGAAAACTAGCTAATTTCAAGAAAACACAGGAAATAATTAACCTCACTACAGTAAAACAAAAAGCAACCAAGCACACAACTTTATGAACACAGCCAACATCCAAATCAAAGGATCTAACAGCCACTGATCATTAATCTCTCTCAACATCAATGAACTCAATTCTCCAATAAAAAGACACAGACTAACAGAATGGATACGTAAACAAAACCCAGCAATCTGTTGCATACAAGAAACACACCTAAAGATAGATATTACCTGAGGTTAAAGGGTTGGAAGACGGCTTTCTAAGCAAATGGACCGAAGAAGCAAGCAGGAGTAGCCATTCTAATATCTGATAAAATAAACTTTCAACCAAAATTAATAAAAAGATATGGGGAAGAACACTTCATACTCATCAAGGGAAAATTCCACCAGGAAGACATCACAATCCTGAACATCTATGCTGCAAATACAAGGGCACCCACATTTGTAAAAGAAATATTGATAAAACTTAAACCATATATATATCCCTACACATTAATAGTGGGAGACTTCAACACCCCACTCTCAACAAAGGGCAGGTCAACAAAACAGAAATTAAACAAAGAAACAATGTCTCTAACAGAGGTCATGAATCAAATGGACCTAACAGACATTTACAGAACCTTACACCCAAACACAAAAGAATTTACCTTCTTCTCAGCACCTCATGGAACCTTCTCCAAAATAGACCATATAGTTGGTCACAAAGCGAGCCTAAACAGATACAAGAAGATTGAAATAATCTCTTGTATCCTGTCTGATCACCATGGAATAAAGCTGGACTTCAACAACAACAGAAATAGCAAAAAGCCTACACACACAGGGAAACTGAACAACTGGCTGCTAAATGAAAGCTGGGTCAGGGAAGAAATAAAGAAATTAAAGTCTTCCTAGAACTCAATGAAAATGAAGATACAACATACCCAAACTTGTGAGACACAGTGAAAGCAGTGGTAAGAGGAAAGTTCATAGCACTAAGTGCCTTCAAGAAGAAATTCGAGACAGCTCATTCAAGCAACTTAATGGCTCACTTAAAAACTCTAGAAAAAGAAGAAACAGACACACCAAAAAGGAGTAGATGGCTGGAAATAATCAAACTCAGGGCTGAAATCAATCAATTAGAAACAAATAAAACAATTCAAAGAATCAATGAAACCAAGGGCTGGTTCTTTGAGAAAATCAACAAGATAGACAAACCCTTAGCCAAGCTAACTAAAAGGCAGAGAGACACCATCCAAATCAACAAAATCAGAAATGAAAAGGGGGACATAACTACAGACACTGAGGAAATCCAAACAATCCTTAGGACTTCCTTCAAAAGTGTATATGCCACAAAATTTGAAAATCTAAATGAAATGGACAATTTTCTTGACCGATTGTATTTACCAAAGCTTAATCAGGACCAGGTAAATCAATTAAATAGTCCTATATCCCCCAGGGAAATAGAAGCGGTCATTGAAAGTCTCCCATCCAAAAAAGCCCAGGACCAGGTGGTTTCAATGAAAAATTCTACCAGACCTTCAAAGAAGAGCTAACTCCAGCTCTCTTCAAAATTTCCACAAAATAGAAACAGAAGGAACATTACCAAACTCATTCTATGAAGCCAGTGTCACCTTGGTACCTAAACCTCACAAAGACTCAACAAAGAAAGAGAATTTCAGGCCAATCTCCCTTATGAACATTGATGCAAAAATACTCAACAAAATACTTGCAAACCGAATACAAGAACACATCAAAGATATCATCTGCTATGACCAAGTAGGCTTCATCCCAGGCCTGCAGGGCTGGTTCAATATACGGAAATCCAACAATGTGATCCACCATATTAACAAATTGAAAGAAAAAAATCACATGATAATCTCCCTAGATGCTGAAAAAGCATTTGACAAAATTCAACATCCATTCATGTTTAAAATACTGGAGAGATAAGGGATACAAGGCACATATCTAAACATAGTAAAGGCCATATACAGCAAGCCTATAGCCAACATCAAACTGAATGGAGAGAAACTTAAAGCAATCCCACTGAAATCAGGGACAAGACAAGGCTGCCCACTTTCTCCATATCTCTTCAACATAGTTCTGGAAGTCCTTGCTAGAGCAATAAGACAGTTGAAGGAGATCAAGGGGATACAAATTGGAAAGGAAGAAGTCAAATTATCACTATTTGCAGATGATATGATAGTATAAGTGAGTGACCCCAAAAACTCTACTAGGGAACTGCTACAGGTGATAAACACCTTCAGCAAAGTGGCCAGATACAAAATTAATTCAAAAAAATCAGTAGCCCTCCTGTATACAAAAGACAAAAGGGCTGAGAAAGAAATCAGGGGAAACAACACCCTTCACAATAGCCACAAATGATATAAAGTACCTTGGTTTAACCAAGCAAGTCAAAGACTTGTATGAAAAAATTTCAAGTCTCTGAAGAAAGAATTAGAAGAAGATATCAGAAGATGGAAAGATTTCCCATGCTCATGGCTTGGCAGGATTAACAATAAAAATAACCATCTTACCTAAAGCAATCTACAGATTCAATGCAATTCCTATCAAATTACCAGCACAATTCTTTACAGACCTGGAAAGAAAAATTCTCAACTTCATATGGAATAACAAGAAACCCAGAATTGCTAAAACAATCCTCTATAATAAAAGATCTGGAGGTATCTCCATCCCTGATCTTAAGCTGTACTATAGAGCAACAGTTATAAAAACTGCATGGTACTGGCATAGAAACAGAATGGTGGATCAATGGAATCGAACAGAAGACCCAGAAATAAACCCACACACTTACGGACACCTGATCTTTGACAAAGATGCCAAAACCATACAATGGAAAAAAGATAGCATCTTCAATAAATGGTGCTGGTCTAACTGGATGTCTACATGTAGGAAAATGCAAATAGATCCATACTTATCACCCTGCACAAAACTGAAGTCCAAGTGGATCAAAGACCTCAACATAAAACCAGACATATTAAATCGGTTAGAAGAAAAAGTGAGGAATACCCTTGAACTCATTGACACAGGAGACAACTTCCTGAACAGAACACCAACAGCACAGGCTCTAAGAGCAACAATCAATAAATGGGACCTCATGAAACTGAAAAGCTTCTGTAAAGCAAAGGACACCATCATCAAAACAAAATGATTGCTTACAGATTGGGAAAGAATCTTCACCAACTCTTTATCAGACAGAGGGCTAATATCCAGTATATATAAAGAACTAAAGAAGCTGAAAAGCAGCAAACCAAGTAATCCAATTAAAAAATGGGGAACAGAGCTAAACATAGAATTCTTTGTAGAGGAATATAGAAGGACAGAGAAACATTTAAAGAGTCTTTAGCCATCAGAGAAATGCAAATCAATATGACCCTGAGATTTCACCTTACACCCATCAGAATGGCCAAGATCAAAAACTCAAGTGCCAATACATGTTGGAGAGGTTGTGGAGAATGGGGAACCTTACTCCACTGCTAGTGGTTTGTGTGTACTTCCTTGTTCTAGCCAATGGTGCAGATTTCATCTTTAGTTTCCATTCGAGTCAGTTTGCTCTTTTGAGAATATTCTAAGAGTGGGAGTCCTATCTGGAGTGAGGAACATTTTACATTTTTAACCTCCCCCAAACAGGTTTTCTCCCTTTTTTCCTATTTGCACACATCATATTCAGACTTCTAAATCAACCTCACATTTGTACAACCTCATGTCACACAACCTATCTTTACACAGAATGAGGGCCACGCTTTTCCTCTGAGCAGTTCTACGAAACCTACAGAACAGTAAAAACAGAGTCCAGTGCGTGTTCTTCAGAGATGTAAGCCTATGAGACACAGAAGACAAGTCAGAACAACCTAACAATGCACTATATCTAACCCAAAAGTCTGTGGACTAAGCAGATTATCTCCAGAGCAGAAATGAAGAAATGATGTTTAGAAATTTTCTTCAGTAATTTTTCCAACAGAAACTATGTAAACTGTTTCTAATTCCAAAAACTATGTTCTTTATTCCTACAGAAGGAGGGTGGAGAAGCCAACGTTTTCTCCACTTTTAGAAAACATCGAAAGCTCTGCTACATTTTAGGGATAAGGATCAGCTCATGGAATACATGAAAATATTATTCCTGTATGTTACATTCAAGTGATAATATGAACGGATTTCCATGCAGTTGTAGAGTAACTGCCCCTAAACATGATTTGTAAAAACAATGCCGTACTTAAGTATTGTCAATTAAATATTTTCAATTGCTGTGTGTCAAAAGGAATATATCTGAGGTGGAGAGGTGGGTCAGAGCTTAAGAGTACTGGCTGTTCTTCCAGACAATCTAAGGTTGATCCACAGCACCACGTGGTGTCTTATAATTGTAACTCTAATACCAGGGAATCAGACTCCCTCCACTGGCCTCCAAGGGCACCAGATATGTGCACTGGCACATAAAACCATAAAATAAGGGTAAAAATATCAACAACAAAACATCAGATAATTTTCATATATATATATATATATATATATGTGTGTGTGTGTGTGTATATATATATGTGTATATATGTATAATATATATTATATATTATATACATACATTGTGAGATAAATATATTGTGAGATCTGAGGATATATATATATATTCACAAACAAACACACATATATAAACACACACACACACACACACACACACATATATATATACATATAGATCCTCAGATCTCATAAATTTTATAAATCTTAGGGTTTTTTTCTTCTTTTTTAGAACAATGATTAAACTGCTTATTTACGTACAATCTCGTGCAGCTAAGACTGACCTCAAACTAGCTGTGTAGTCAAGAAGAATGATTTAGCAATTCTGGTCCTCTTTCCTCAGCCTCCAGAGTTGGGCTTATAGATGTGTGACACTACTCCAAGTTATTTTCCAGTTTTGTCCATGTCAGGCAAGCCCCCCACTAAGGAAGCTGCTTCTCCAACCTCATCCCAGATTTTTTCTTTTTTTTTTTTTATTAATTACAGTTTATTAAATTTGTATCCCCCATAAACCCCTCCCTCCTCCCCTCCTAATCCCACCTTCCCTCCCACTACTTCACGCATGCCCCTCCCCAAGTCCACTGATAGGGGAGGTCCCCCTCTCCTTCCTTCTGATCTTAGTCTATCAGATCACATCAGAAGTGGCTGCATTGTCATCTTCTGTGGCCTGGTAAGGCTGCTCTCCCCTCAGGGGGAGATGATCAAAGAGCAGGCCAATCAGATTATGTCAGAGGCAGTCCCTCTTCCCATTACTATGGAACCCACTTAGATACTGAACTGCCATGGGCAACATCTGTGAAGGGGTTCTAGGTTATCTCCATGCATGGTACTTGATTGGAGTATGAGTATCTGGAAAGACCCCTGTGTTCAAATTTTCTGGTTCTGTTGCTCTCCTTGTGGAGTTCCTGTCCTCTCCAGATCTTACTATTTCCCACTTCTTTCATAAGATTCCATGCACTGTGCCCAACAGTTGGCCATAAGTCTCAGGGTCTGCTTTGATAGTCTGCAGGGCAGAGCCTTTCAGAGGCCCTCTGTGGCAGGTTCCTAACTTGTTTCCTGTTTTCTTCTTCTTCTGATGTCCATCCTCTTTGCCTTTCGGGATGGAATTGGACCAGCAATGTCACCATCATCACATTGGCTAGAAGGGCAAATTCTAAGACCCGGCTTCAGACCTACTGAATCTGAATTCCTGGGGAGAAGGCCTGGGGATCTGGATTTAGCAGGCTTTTCATGGGATTGTGGAACATGTTGAAGAATGAGAAACGTGCTCATTCAGACAGTGGAGGAAAAAGAAACAAGATTTGCTGGGTTCCACCCCGTGCTAGCCAGGAGGATTTACTAATTTTTTTTTTTTTTATAAAGGTGAGGAAGCTATAAAAGCAGATCAGCAATTAAGAACACTTGCTGCTCCTGCAAAGGCCCAAGTTTGGTTCCCAGCTTCCTCATGGCAGCTTACAACCATCTGTAATCCCAGTTTCAGCAGGTACAGCACCTTCTTCTGGTCTTGGCACCCATCAGACCTGTACTCTGTACATATACATACATTCAAGCTAAACGTTCATCCATAGAACACAAATAAATGCAAATTTAAAACAATGATTCTTTGATTATTGAATAACCAATAATCAATAATCAAATAGATAGAGAAGGAAGGGAACAGGTTTTAGAGTTGTCATATACCTTTCAGGAGGCATGTAGGACATGCAGGTAAAAGCTAACCCTCAATTCTTAGTTTAGTGACATATTTTAAAGCCAAGCTTTCCCTCCTCCCCTTTCTTACCATTCTGTCTCACTAAGTAACATAGGTAAGACACAAATTTTTCTAAGGTACCATGAAAATTTAGTTAATTATTTGCATCAGAGGAAAAAAAAACACAGGAAGAATTAGATCTTAATTTCCTTTCAACAAAATAATGTCATTTCTCACCAACTCATAATAGACCCAGAAGTCATCTATCTTCTAAAATCTTGGAATAACTCCATAATTCATAAAACCCAGGAGACTGGGGGAGGGAAAGCACATATCAATGTAGAGTTTAGTCTCACAAGCTAGAAGATAAAGTATTGCTTATGACACAGAGGCTGATAATAAAAAATTCTACTTTTAATTTTTTTTTTAGCAGATTATGCATTATGTTTCTGAAATGACTTACCAGATAAAGTTTCAGGAGGAAGTTTGAATAAAATGTTCCAGCGACTGTTTCTTTTTCTCTCATGTTTTCTTTCTGAATAGTTCTCTCTTTCTTTGCCAGAAAAAGATTTTTTTTTCTTACTCTTAACAAAATAAGCAAAATGCAAACTAAATAAAGAATAGTCTGCTCGAAAAATACTGTATGGATGTATTTATTTTGGCTAATAAAAATATTTCCACAAAACCCCAAATCTCCCTTGCCCAGGCTCTTTTATTAGAACCCCATTGTTTGATGAAGTGGGTAAGAAATGAATGCCTTTGCACCATGAAGCAGAAGGGAAGACCTTGTGGCCACTGAACTGGGGATGCTTGGCTGCGTGCTGCTGAGAGCTGCACCATTGGTGGCCGCAGGCAGGCTGTAAGTGCTAGTGTGGTCTGGAGAGGCCGGTGCTTTGCCAAGTTGCACCTCATCTGCATGGAGGATGAAGGTTGCTCTTGGATTTCCACTTCTTGTGGTGATTTGAGAAACCTGCAATCACCTCAGCCTCTAAATGTTGAACCAAACAAATCAGACATCCTATCAAGGATGAAAGACTGTTCCCCCGTTGAATGTCACTCTATAACAGAGGGCTTGAGAGCGACTGAAAGAGAGAATTGCTAATTTTCCTTGCTCAGCACTGGAATGCCAGAGCCTATTGAGACACCGCTCTTTGGGGGTTCTTCTTTCTTCACCCCGCTATTTCTGGTTGTCAGATGGCTTATCACGTTTCTTGATTGTTTTAAAGTTCCCATCACTTCAATCCTGTTGAAAGTTGGTCACACTATGAAGGGTAGAAAAATACAGTATTGCAACCAATTCCCCAATTCTCAAATTTCTACATTAAAATTGTATCCAGGTGGTTTTCTATGGTGACTGACAGAATTCCTCAAGTTATAATGTAGTCTCCGGTCTGTCCCCGGTGGCCTCCTGTAGTGTTTGACAGCTATTTTCAGGCAGTCTCTGTGTTATTTCCTCCTGTATATGACAGAGCTGTCTTTACGAAGCAGGAACACTGATTCTATCCCAGATGCTTTGAATTTTCCAGCCTCTGGAAGTTTGCCTATACAGTAGTCAGTACCGTGGTCAAAAAGGCACACCCATTGTTTTCTGGATAAATTTTTATGTGGAATTTGTGAACAGTCACTGACAAAATAGGTGGAAATTCCAACAGTTCAGATAACAGGGATATTTCTTAGGCCAATAGCATGGCCTGGCATGCCAGAGACAGCCAGCCATCCCCCAGCCATTGCCCGGCCGAAAGACAACAATAACCACATCTCCGCCCTCCACACTAAGATTTGTAATGTTGATTTGGGACATCGAGCAATACATTCTATTAAAAAGCTAGCTGAATTTCAAAACCGATTACTGATCACTTGTTAGAGTTTGGGTGTGAGCGGTTCACCCACAGGTTTGCTCATTTGGTCGTTAGCTAATGGTTCTGTTTGGGGGTGGGTTTGTGGAACCCTCAGGGGTCTCCTTGGAGGCAGTGGCTCATGGAGAATCAAGCTCTGTGGCTGATGGTCCAGCTCAGGTTTTTGGTGCTCTCTCTGCTTCTTGGTCCATCAAGGTGAGTGAGCCGCGTCAGAAGCTACTGACAATGCTGCCACCTGAAAAGTTGCTTTAGCTAAGTGATCCATTACAGGGAAGAACAACAACTAGGACAGTGATGTACTCAGCACCACGGGTAAATAGTGTGCGAAAGGACTATTTGACCTCAGTCTTGTGAATGCTGGCAGAGGCAAGGCCACGTCACAGGCAATTTACAGATACAGAGTGGCAAGTCACTCCTCAGGACGCATGGTGATAAACATGAGAACAGGAACACGAAATGTCGTACTGTGAAATGGCTAAATATGGTGCTCAGCTCTTCATGCATTTTATTCCTTCCAGTGCAAAGCGAATGTGGGTGACTTCATATTACTAAATAATGGAGACTATTACACACAAAGAAACTAAAGGCCAGAGAGACCCAGAGCACCTGCTGCAAAGATTGACCAAGGTTTTCTGCCCCTTTTTCCTTATATTTTCCAGTCCCCAAATTTATAGTTTTAATGTTGATGTTTTTTATAAAGAGAACTATTTGAGGAGAGACTGTCTAACTTATTTTCTAAGGGAAATAAAAGTTATGTATTTGAGTCAAATAATACACTCTGGAAAGAGGGAGATTGAATAACTGATAGTTATTTCTCTGTGTGTGTGTTAAATATATTTTTTATTTTTTTAACTTTTATTAATTACACTTTATTCACTTTGTATCCCCCATAGACCTCTCCCTCCTCCCCTCCTAGTCCCACCTTCCCTCCCTTTCTTCATGCATGCCCCTCCCCAAGTCCACTGATAGGAGAGGTCCTCTTCTCCTTCCTTCTGATTTTAGTCTGTCAGATCACCGCATTGTCATCTTCTGTGGCCTGGTAAGGCTGCTCCTCCCTCAGGGGAAGATGATCAAAGAGCAGGCCAATCAGATTATGTCAGAGGCAGTCCCTCTTCCCACTACTATGTATCCCACTTGGACACTGAACTGCCATGGGCTACATCTGTGCATGGAGTTCTCCATGCATGGTACTTGGTTGGAGTATGAGTTTCTGGAAAGACTCCTGTGTTCAACTTTTCTGGTTCTGCTGCTCTCTTTGTGGGGTTCCTGTCCTATCCAGATCTTACTATTTCCCACTTCTTTCATAAGATTCCATGCACTGTGCCCAACAGTTGGCCATAAGTATCAGCATCTGCTTTGATAGTATGCAGGGCAGAGCCTTTCAGAGGCCCTCTGTGGCAGGTTCCTAGGTTGTTTCCTGTTTTCTTCTTCTTCTGATGTCCATCCTCTCGACTGGCAGAGAAACACTTAAAGAAATGCTCAAAGTCATTAGCCATCAGGGAAATGCAAATCAAAACGACCCTGAGTATCACCTTACACCCATCAGAATGGCCAAGATCAAAAACTCAAGTGACAATACATGCTGGAGAGGTTGTGGAGAAAGGGGAACCCTCCTCCACTGCTGGTGGGAATGTAAACTTGTACAACCACTCTGGAAATCAATCTGGTGCTTTCTCTGACAAGTAGGAATAGCACTTCCTCAAGACCCAGCCATGCCACTCCTAGGCATATATCCAAAAGAGGCTCAAATACACAATGAGGACATTTGCTCAACCATGTTTGTAGCAGCTTTATTTGTAATAGCCAGAAGCTGGAAACAGCCCAGATGCCCCTCAACTGAAGAATGGATGCAGAAATTGTGGTACATCTACACAATGGAATATTACTCCGCAATGAAAAATAAGGAAATCATGAAATTTGCAGGTAAATGGTGGGATCTGGAAAGGACCATCCTGAATGAGCTGTCTCAGAAGTCGAAAGACACACACAGTATATACTTACTCACATAGACATATAAAATAGGATAAACCTACTAAAATCTGTACATCTAAAGGAACTAATCGAGAGAAAGGACCCTGACTAAAATGTTCAATTCCTATCCCGAAAGGAAAAGAGGATAGTTATTTCTTAATAATAACCACCATGCAAACAGACATGTTTTATAAAACAAATGTGTAGCTATCTACCACTTTAAGCATCTTATGTGAATTATAGACTTCTTTCCTGCATTTACTCTCTAGCTCTTTAGCATCCCAATTAGGCAAATGGCATGGCCATCCACATTTATCCACATTTTACACTGAGAAAACCTAGCCATAAATTTCTCAAAGTTACTTTATTAATATAGTGAAAGACTCAGTTTGAAATATTCTTCTAAATTGTTTCTGGTTTTGAGTTGGAGTCAAGATAAACCATTTGTGATCCCACACTATTAACTTTAAAAAAAAATCTGATCTTGCTGTCTTAATTTGAAGTACTTGAAATCCTTAAATATACTTTTTTTTTTGTGCACTAACTCGATGACCAACAAATACCCATACTTAAACACTAGGCACAAAGAAACAGAAAAGATATGCACCATAACACTTTCTTTTCCTCTCATGTGGAATTTCAGCCTGCTGGGGTTAGTGAATCACAGGGAGACAATTCGACAAAGTGGATTGGCCAAAGAGCAAGCAGCTGAAAGATAGGGAAGAATTAATACAGTGGCAACTCCCAGAAAACATTCTGATTGATTGGCAAGGCAAGAATTTGGTCACATAGAGAGGTGACCAGTTAGGTGTCAGTATGTTAGAATATGATACCATCATAAGCATCTCGTCCTTTTGGGAAGTAAAAGTAACGCAGGTCAGGTCATTCTCTACCCATATTGATGTCGACGGTAGAACATTGCCTTTACTACAGAATCAGCACTTTTCATCCCTCTCAATGCTACCTTCACCACAGCAGGAGAAACGGCGACACAAGCATCCTACATCTCTTCCCAAAGTTTCTACTTGGTTGTGATGCACACTGCTTTTTCTCGTTTTTCACTGGTTGATGTGAGTCAGATGGCCATAGGATCTTTAAGGTGGTGAGAACATTACTTTACCGTGTCCTCAGAAGGAGAAGATAGAGTGGAAAAAGTGGCAGATAATGCTAACAAAAACAAAAGAGGGAGAGCTGAAGAGTCTTACAGATGTGGCCAACAGCTGAAGTTTGGTGAAATTCCATGTTGTGGATGAGAAATCAAATATTTTGGTACTTTTAAATACTGAGGGGGGAGGTGTTAGGAATCTCTGATAATGTAGAATAAATCTGGTTATAGAAACTTTGGTTTGCATGCTTCTAAGCTTGGGCTTTAATGTGTAACTACACAGAAAATTTTGAGACTGCAAAAAGAAGAAGATGAATGTCAGATTTTGCTTTGGTCAGTAGTGAATGAATTTAAAAACTCAAAACTAGAAACAAGAAACTCAGTTAGGATGTGCTTAAAGCTGTGAGAATAAGACTGTAGAGGACACAGTAGATACAAATGAATAAATGCTTTATAGCTGCAGGTGACAGAGTATATCCATTGGCTGGACAGGGAGCCCAGGGGCACAGAGAAAATGAGAAAAGTTCTCAGATTAAACATTTGGTAGTTGTTCGTTTGCTTGAGCAATAGAGAAGACATAAAAGAGGCAGAGCAACGGTAAAGTGAATTTTAGGTGTAGCCTGTTTGGGAGTGTCAAGAGTGAAATCTGGATGAGAAACTACAGATAGAGATTCTCATTAGAAAAAAAAAACATTAGGAGACAGCGTGTAGTTAAAATCCTAAAAGAAGGTAGGGGCTATCCAGATGGGTCAGAGGTTACAAGCACTTACTGCTTTTCCAGAGGACCCAGATTGGATTCACAGCTCCCACATGGCACCTCACAACTGTCTGTAACACTATCTTCTGGCTTCAGTGGGCAAAAAGCACACAAATGGTACACAGACATGCATGCAAACAAACCACCCATATATATAAGGAAAATTATTTTAAAACTCGTATTAAAAAAGCCTAAAAGCCTCTTGGGGAGGCAGAGGCAGGCAGATGTCTGGGAGTTCAAGGCCAGCCTGGTCTACAAAGTGAGTCCAGGATAGCCAAGGCTATGCAGAGAAACCCTGTCTTGAAAGAACCAAAAACAAAAACAAAGTAAAACAAACAAAAAACCCAACCATGCCTGGCCCAAACCAAAGACCCACCCTATGGAAGAGTGCCAACCTCTGACACCAAGAATAATAACTCTGCTAAGCTGCAGACAGGATTCTATCAGAGTAGTCCTCTGAGTGTATCTACCCAGCAGAACCTCAAAACAGATGCTGAAACTCACAGCCAAACATTGGGTGATGAGTAGGGAGTCTTGTGGAAAAGTGGGGGGAAAGAGAAAAGGAGCTGGAGGTGGCAGGAGCTCCACAAGAAGACCAACAGGGCCAACTAACTAGGGCACAGAGGGGCTTGCTGAGACTGAAGCACCAACCAAGAACAACGTAGGAACTGGACCTAGGCCCCCTACAAAGATGTATCAGATGGGCAGCTTACGCTTCATGTGGGTTCTCTAGTATAAGGGAAGTGGTGACTGCATCACACACAGACTCACTTGCCAGCTTTTTGATCACTTTCCCCTGGCAGGACTGTCTTGCCAGTACACAGGGGAAGAGGACATGCTCAGTCCTGATGCAACTTGATGAGCTGGGGTGAATGGTAATGGGAGTTCTGAGGGACAGGGGAGGAGGGAAGGAGATGGAAAGAGGTGGAGCTGGCAGGAGGAAAGGGAGGGGCTACAACCAGGATGTAAAGAGAAACAAAACAAAACAAGCCTAAAAGCTGTTGCTAAGCCAGAGAGATCTGCATTTAGAAGAGCAATGACAGAAGGCTAAAAGCCTGGAACACCAGCTTTCAAGAGATGGACAAGGCAGGAGTGACCATGAAAGCAATGAAAGTCCGGACAGGAACATAACCAAGCAAGCCAAAAAGGGCAGAGAGCAAAGAAGGAGAACCCAAGAAAGCAAACACACCTACATCAAGGATGATTTAGGAAAAGGTCATGGAATGGCCATTGGACTTAGGAAAAACACTTAAGTCTTGGTAAATTTGACAGAGCATGCCCAGTTAGTTGATTTGGACAGAAAATTAATGAATTAAGAAGTTATGGGGCAGTGCCAGGATGAAGACAGTGAATATATATTATCTTGCCAAAAAATTAATGGAAAAAAGCTATCAGATAATGTATTAATGGGGCAGAGATTTGGGAGATAAAACTGTTAGATAATACTAACAATTTTGGGGTATGTTTACAAGCCTTAGGGGGAAAATAGAGCAATCCTGGGAATGTAAGAGACTGAAATAAGAGGTATTTTTCTTTTCTAAATAGCCAGAAATAGTTTTAACAACTATTTTTTATTAAATTGAATAAATATTAAATTCTGGGAAAATTTAATTTTTTAAGGAAAATGTTTCCAAATTAATGAAATTTTATGCAAGGTTGACTTTTAGGGATATTAAGATGAAGCTTCAGGAATAGATGGTATGGTTATCAAAGCCAGGTGACCCATTTGCTGTAGAATTCTGAGCAAGTTATTTTGATTGTCTAGTTTAAGGCATGGAAAATGTAGTTCACTCAAATAGAGCTTAACTCTCTGACTAGCTTCTGAAATATGCAATATGATAGCTATCTAGTCTGTGAATACTAGGAGGGATAATTTGGCAAGATGTTTGTAATATTTTTATTTATTTATTTTTTTTTACAAACAATTCACTGCATAAACATTTCTTCAAACCGAGCATTTCCCATAGACCCTCAAACTGCTCTGTTGCATCCTATTTAATGTGTAAAAGCCTATGCTTGAAAGTGCCTAATAACATTACAGATTTCAAAGAGAGGGAAAAGCATGGGTGTTATTTACAAAAGAACAAGATAAAGAAGCCACATTCAACAGCTGCCTCAAATTTCCTTCAAACCCTCTAGTTTAGCAGGTACCAACCAACCCCAGGAAATGATACCTCTGCAGCCTTCCAGTTCAGGCTTGTTTTATGATATACCAATCGGCAACTCGCTGGGTAGAATAGCCTCCCACTTTTGCTCACTTTGCAAGTCATTAAGCACTTGCAGGATCATATACGGCCATGATCCCTGCTGTAAAGCAAAGTGACATGACTGTTGCTGTTTTTTCTGCACTTTTGCTCTCTCTCTAATTGAACAGCCAGTGAGCGCTGTTTATGCTGCTTGCTTGGCGGCGAGGCTCATTTCCTCTCGTGTTTTCACGGTGTGCGCTGGTTTCCGCCATCTTGCCATCTTGGAGCTGTCCCTCTCATGTTTTCCTATCGCAGCTCCTCTTCCACTTGCAACTCTTGCCTGATCTGAAATAAGAACGTGAAAGTTGTAGGTCTTTCTTCATTGGTTTCCTAAAACAAACTTTTAATTTTAATCTACACAATAATTATCCATATTTGCCCATTATAGCGTGGCGTTGCAATGCATACAGTCAAGATGCTCCAGAATACTGTTTCAAAGTTGCGTTTTAATTGTACGCAGTATCATAAGGACAGTTCTGAGACTGTGCCATGGATCATTAGAAATTATTCTTCCTATTCCACTGCTCACCTGTACCTTCTCCTAAACTTCTAGGAAATATGCTACTTAAAAAAATTGTTTTTGGTAAGCATGCAAAATAATGGGTTTCTTTGTGACATTTTCATACAGATTTTGTCCTTTGCTCATATTCATGCGCTATTAAAACCCCTGGTTCCAGCTTCATATTCCCACTTATAGGTCCTTAATCCTCTTTCTAAATAGGTGATATGTTTTTATTATATATTATATATGTCTATATAGTATATATTATATACGTTATATAGTATATGTACATGTACACGCACACACCGATATTCCTTATGTAAGAGAAAGAATGTAACAGTCGCATATTGTTAACTGGTTGATCATGGTGATATTGAACACTCGTGAAGCAGTTGCAGTCCTTGAGAAAGAATATAGTGAAGAGCAACTGGTGTGCCTCTAGAAAGAAGACTAAACTGAGTCTAACTGTTATGGGTTCAGGAATAGCCGTACGCACTGACCACTCAAACACCAGACTAAGTCTGATGGAAGTTAATTGAATGCTGAATAAAAACTCACTGGGGACATGGTCTAAAAGGAACATAATCTGGATTCGGGAGCTGCTCTATTTCTGAGGCAGTTTTCTTTTTTTTTTTAATACAAAAAAAAAAAAAACCATAACCAGATAACAACCAGGTAAGCAGGTGTAGGAAGTGTGGGGCTGGGTTGGGGGGGCAACATTACATCGTTTTTGACTAGCTAGACTTAATTGATTTTGTTCCAAGTGTATTGTATTGTATCTAGGTAGCCAGACAAAGCATTTTAAGCCAATTGACTGGGATTTAGGGGCAAGGAGTTCTTGGGGGCTTTCCAGCTTTCTGGGAGTAAGGAACACAGCAGCATGTCACAAACTTACTCTAGCAGAACATACATTTATATCTAACCCAAACAGAACATGCATTTAGCATCTATTGTTTTTTATTTTTTTCTAAGCAGCCAAGTATTGAACTATTGAATTGTATCTTGGTCTCAGGCATGTAGGACCTGAGAATTTGAATTTAATTCCACCTTATAATCAAAATGGAGAGTTGGAGGCAAAATGACTTCTGAGATGTTATTAAAGTCGACAGCAGGTGTTAACAGAGGAGCTACAGTTACGATAAGCACTAAAGTAGGTCTCAGCAAAGGGGCTACAGAGTTTAAGCAGGTCACAACATTAATCTATCTACTCTCTCCTTCCCTGTGACCCTTACTTTCAGGTAGAGCATCTGTCATTGGGAGCTTTGACCCAGAGCCTAAATATCGGTAATTTTCTGCCTTATTTCACACTGTGGGAACGGTTTTCCCACAGCATACCCTGTGTCTCAGCCAATTGGAGATACTAACTGGTCAGTTCTTGGCTGTGATGAACACTGATTCTGTGCACGGCTTGTGCTAATTATTGTCATGTTTCTGTCCTCATACATGGATTATTTCCATTTGCACCCTTTGGATTATTTGTTGTTGTAACTCGGCAATTTTCCTTCTTAGGGTGGGTCTTTATGTAGTCAGTGGGCTATAAAACAAGTATGTTAAATCGACTGGAAAAGGATTCAAAAGATACCTCAGATGGGCCACATTTTAATATCTTCCACATGTAAAAGAATGTTATTTTGAGGTTATAGTTTTAGTAGAAAATAAAATTGATAGGATTACAACATATTGAAACAAATATTCTTGAATAATCTGTGTGCTAGAGGGTAGAACAAATGAGTAAATTCACTATAAATGGGCATTCAGGACCCACACCATGTAAGAAGTGGTGGATGAACATGAAATGGAGAAGGTGAGGAGAATCCCTGAGGTGTTGTACTTGAACTAGAATTACCAGCATGAACTTGTGATTTAAAAGGCATATATATTGATGGCTTTTTCCCCTGAAGGAAACTAGAAAAAACAAACAAACAATCCTTTTAAAAAGCAAAGACTGAAATCTACTGCACCAAATCCGTATTTATCTGTGAGTTCTACCCTACAATGAAAAAGATCTCAAGCTGACACCCAAATTTCCTCCGCTGATCACTACTGCCTTTTCTTGCTGCTTTGTTTTTTTTTTTTTTTTTTTGCTTTTAGCCAACACGTATTTTAGATAATTTGAAAACCTGAGCTCAGATCGATGATCGCACACCTCGCTTCGGCTGTTCTATGTTTTTAACGTCTTAGTTCGAAGCAACTCCCCACTTGTATTTCTGCTTTGATGCGATTTCCAGCCTGGAACAGTTCAGGCTTGTCTGGGAGCCCGAATGCATGTTCATGGGCGGATCCGCGTTAGATAGTTTTAAAAAGAACTCTGCATGGGTGCCATTGTGTTCATTATGTTTTACTGTAGTAAGACATGCTTGAGCATCTTATTTTGTGTCATTCCGCAGCCTGGTTCAGGTGCTTCATGACAATTTATTTTTTTTTTTATCCAAAAACATTTACTTATTTAGTTTTATGTTGATGTGTGAGTGGCTGAGTGCATGTACCTTATACGTCATCTGTCCATAACAGCACCAGCCATTTCTCCGAGATCTTCTGTATCCATTCAGTGGTAATTCAAAACCCAGTTTTTTGTTCTCTCGTGTTGCTGTACAGGGCTGTCCTGTGAGTTATGTGGCCACTATCTTTAGCAGTTTAGCTGGGCCTCTTAACTGGCTATCCAGTTTCCGGTTTCTGGGTCATATGACATTTTAATAGATATTGCCAAGTTCTCCTTCATAGAAGAAGTTATGTCATATTCACATTCCTATCAGCAAGGTAAGAGAGAACTTTCCTCCATAATTGTACCGGTAGACTGTGTTATCATTCTTCTTCTTCTTTTTTTAATTTCAGGAGTAGACATCTTCCAAAGTTTTCTCAGGTTAATCTCATGTACAGTGAAACTAAGAACCAGTGGCCAAGAACATCCATGATTCTACGAGAATGAGGCATGTTTACAGCAGCGGTGACAGCAGTAGAGTTAGAGCTCGGGATGTAGTTCAGTTTGTGGAGTACTTGCCTAGCATGTATGACCTGATAAGTTTGATCTCTGTCACCACAGGAAGGAAGGAGGGAAGGAAGGAGGGAGGTAGGAAAGGAAGATAGGAAGGAAAGAAGGAAGAAAGGGTTAAAGAAGGACTAATGTCAATGTTACTAAATTTTCTTCTGCTTTAGTAAACCTGTAGGTAATGATTGATACTGTGTGGTAACTCGAGTTTACTCTTCAGACCATGTGTAGGCTGTGCCGATAGCTGCTTAGGTACAGGCGGAGGAATACGTTCACAGTGCCTGGCATGCTAGATGTTCCATTCATAGTGACATTTATCCAAACTTATCAAAATAAGCTGGTAGAACCCAGGTATGCTATTTTACAAGCCCTTAGGTATGATTTTTATTTGTTACGTTTCACATAGGCTCGTATCTTATAATGGACTGCATATCCTACTTGATTTTGCACTTGTCTTTGGTCTCTCGAATACGAGAAGTCAGGGTGCATTTTTATTTTTTATTTTTTATTTTTTTATTGAGGAGCCTAGACGTGAGGATATGTACCATGGTACTTTTCTGTGTTAGTTTCCCATGACTGCATGACAAAATGAGGTAAACTGTAGGTTCTGAAATAAATTTATCGTTCAGAGTTTTGGAATCTAGAAGTTCAAAATCAAGGTATTATCAGGGCTATCTTCTCCCTAAAACCTGTAAGGGAAAATCAATCCTAAGCTGTGGATGGTTAGTTACCCTCACACCCTTGGTCTTGCGGCTGTAGCACTTCGGTCTCTGCAATCTTCACTGCAAAGGTGTTCTACTGAAGGTAGCTCCATTACTGAAGGTCCTGCCCCACTATGAGATGACATGTGATTCCTTCTGCAATCAGAGTTTCCAAATCACGTCATTCAGAGTAAGACATGGGAGAGGAGTGTTGGGACTTCAACATAATGTTTAGAGAGGGTGAAATTCAACCCATAGCTTCTAATACCTTTAACATAATGTTTTATAAATGAGTTGGATAATTAATTGAAACAAATCACAATAAGCATTAGTGACCCAAGGCATGTATGTAGCTAATCACAGCATAGAACATTGTATTTGGGATCACCCTTTAAGTGGGCCTGGTGACCACAGATAGTCCTGGCCCTTGTGTTGTTTTGTTTCAGCACTTGGGTTTTCGGATGCTCCCCTGACTCTGCAGGAAGAGTGGGCCAACTAATTATGGCCCCTTATACTGCCCTCCTTTGCTCCAGTAGCCAGTTTTTTGTTTGTTTGTTTTGTTCTGTTTTTTGAGAAACTGGGTTGACTGACTTTATCCCTAAGAATGTTCCATCACTGCTGCCAGTGCATGTCTTGCTCCCATCAGACACTGCGTTTTCACTCACTTTCTGTATCGCATGGAATCTACAGGCTTCCTGGATTGTGATACGACACTAACCTTGTTCACGGGATTTCCAGCTCTCCTCACACTAACCTAGTTGATCAACTGCAGCTAGCTTTTGGACTTTCTTTTCCCCACCAATTATCACAAGATACTCTGGCCACTCTGTGGACTTTTGCTCTAGACCAGGCCTACCTTGATATCACTACCAATCAGTGGTAACATGAAGTTTCCTTGACTATTGGCTCTGTAGACTCCACCTACTTGATAAATCTGGGGAAACAGACATGTTTGCATATGGGACAAGGACATGCTTTGGTCACTATACATATAAGAACTGGCATGTTTTCATCTACCGTACCATCCACTTGCTGGTCGTGGAATCTGAACAAATCCCTGAGCTGCTAAACCTTGTATTTTTTTTAATATTTTTACTTTTATAGCTAAACACGTAGTGTTTGTTCTCAAGTCAGCTGGGTGTGAAATATGCAAATAAAAACAAAAACCAGCCACCTGCGAACCTAAAAAGGACTACTGGGCATGTGTTTGTAAGATAGGGAGAGCTCGGCAGGTAAGAGCACAATTATTTTAATGGCAAGTGGAAAATATTTGCTTTACGGTTAAGTTAATGAAAGTATCAGAAAGCAAAACAAAAAAATGAAGTTTGAAGTTTGACCTGAATTGTATTTAAAAAATTCTATGGACACTTTGACTTCTAATTGAACACTAGATAGACCTTGGGCATAGAAGAATGATTGAAGTAAGTCTGGTTTGAATTGAAAATGTTGTATGAGATGCGTGTGTGTGTGTGTGTGTGCGCAAGCGCATGCATGTGTGTGCACTTAGTCTCATACGAATTAATAATGAACAAATTTAGAAATCCTGTTACTGTTACCCATAACTGAAGGAACATCAAGAACTGAAGCTCTCTGCAATCAGCAGAAAGCTAGATTCTAACCAACCCCAAAAACAAAAGACTGCATTGAACATCGCTACTGAAAAATACAAAATCAGGACAACCAGAGATATCGTTTGACTCAGGCACTCACTGTGAATAATTGGTGGATGACTTTTTCCATTTTGTTCCTTTTAGGTACTTTTTCTGATTTTGTTCATGGCAAAAACTAGACTCTTACCGGAACACTTGCCTCTTCATTGGTTTCCAGGAGGAAAGAAAGAAATTCCTAGCCACAGACTACAGATCTTAACTTCACTCTTATCAGGCAAACGCCAGATGCTTGCCTGCCCCCAAATCAGTGACTATGACCCAGGATAGTCAGCGGCTGATTGGCATGGGCTGGGTTCTGTACGTATCACTGAACTAACATCTCTGCCAATGGGAATGGCCTGACCAAGGTCCACTTGAAGCACAGTCTTGTGTACTATTGGTATTGTATACCAAGACAAATGTATTGGTACAAACATGTTGATATATTTTCTTTTAATTAGCATACAGGTGGTTATTTATTAACAGTAATCACTTCATAGACAGCCACATCTGCGTTCTCTACTTCTTTAACTCTCTATTTCAGACCATGGATCCTTACTAGCACTTATTCAAGTTTGTGGTTTGTGCCACTAAGACTCTCTTATCTCCAGATTCCAGTATGCGGAGTTCAACACGTGGACTCTGCCTGGCTGTATCCATCGTCTGTCTTCTGGCTAGCTTCACTGGCGGTCAAGCTCTTGCCAAGTCCTATCTCTGCTACCCATCTCCTGATTCTTATAGTGTTTCCTTCCTTTGAGTCTTCTAGCTTAACGTAAAATCAGTCCCTTCTCTCAACTCACAGCTTTACAGCCTATGACTTTATTATAACTTTACTCTCACAAACAATTGCTCTGTTACTCTTTCCTTAAAAACCTCAGTTTGAGTGTAGGGTCTGTTCCTTAATCAAACACTACATAGCCCACCAATGAAGCACAGATGCTTTGTCATGAAGGAGTACAGAATCAAATATTTGAAGTTAAACTCCGGGCCCTTACTGCCATATAGTTAGCTTGATTGTCTCCTAGTGACCTAGAAGACGGAGTCAGTTTGTCCAGTTGCATATCTAGGGTACACATTCCCACAGGAAGTGAGTAGAAAATTTGCAAATCACTTGAGAGAAATATGGTTCTAATAACAGAACATTTTGCTCAAAAATTGGAGATTATATTCATGTTTTTAAGTTGTGAAATTTGGGATTCTGAAATGCTTCAGAGAATTTCTGTTGTGAAGCCATAAATAATATTTTATGTTTATGATGCCAAAATATCTTATGAAACAAATGAGAGAGAGAGAAAGAAGGAAATGAAAGAGATCAGCAACTCAATCTCAGGAAAGGCCATCCAACACTCTGTCTTTATTATGGTCTGCTTTTGCAGACAGCTCTGTCAGTCACGATGTAGTACACTGAACTGAGAGTCTTGAGCTGAAGAAAACATACACAACAGCAATGAAAAAAAGAGAGGGCAAAAAAAGAGAGAGTTTGTCTTGACGCCTATCCTATGATGAGCAACTTTTCTAAGCCAAGATTTTAACTTTGTGAACAATCGGCTCAGTGTGGCCCTTAGCAGAGAATCATAAATAAAAGATAAGCAGTGGTTCAGACTTTCCGCAGCCTCAGTTCAGGAGGAACTCTGTATTTCCAACTAAGTCTGAATCTGGATATGCCCTTTGGCATATTTTTCTCCTCTGATACATTAAATTATAATTGCCAGTTTTTTTCTTTCACTCCAAATATATCTCCCCTAAGTAGAGAGGAATGGTCTTTTTAAAGGAGAAATAAAACAGCATAACAAAACAAATAAATAAAAACAAAGAGAAAGAAACAGCTTTAAAGTTAGCAACTGCATCTTGTATCTTTATTTAATCACTACACAAGGTTCACTGTTTTAGGATGTTAGTCAGACTCAAGTTCTCAGGCAGAAATCGGGAGACATGGCTCACTAGAGGGGGAAAGAACATAAAGTTTTTATGAAAAACCCACTGTATTAGCTATTTTCTATATCACTGTGATTAAATATCTGACAAATGCAACTTAAGGTAGAATGGATTTGGGCTGACAGATTGAGGGTAGGTCCATCACAGGGAGACAGCGTGCCAGCATGTGCTCCTGAAGCTGCTGGACACACACTCCATCAGGAGACAGAGAGATGCACACTGGTGTTGAGCTTGCTTTTGCCTTTTAGTTAGGACTGGGCTATTAGTCCGTGGACTGGTGCTGCTCCGCATTAAGGATGGGTCCTCCCACCTCTCTGGCAAGGTGCAAATGCCTTCAAACAAGCACACAAAGTTTCTTCTGGGCAATTCTCCACCCCATGACCTCGAAAACCATTTTAAACTATCATCAGTCAACTCCTTATCAACCTAATTCACAAACAAAACACCTTTATGCCGTAGCTTTCCCCTTCTGGAACCCATAGACTTGTGCTCATCCGAGGATGCAAATTGTAGAGCCCATCTTCAAGAGTCTGCACAGTTTTCATAGGTCTACCACTGTTCAAAGGTGTAAGTGCAGACTTTCCTTTGGAGATTCGTGTAGTCTCTTGCGAATTTCTGTAACATCAACAAAAATTTGCCTATTCCCATTCGGAAATATGGGAATATGTGTATAATGAGAAAAGATTGGACTAAAGCACTGTCAAAACCCGGCAGGGGAAACACAGAATTTACAGCAATATGCACAGTGTATAAGTCAAGTGATAGAATCATCTGACTCTAAAGGACCTTGGTGACTCTTCCCCTCCAACTGTACATCCTATTGTAGTCTTTCTTTAGGGCTGGTTCAACTCCCCCAATCAGTCTTTGTTGACAGACATCTCATAGCCCTGAAATCTCCAGCATCCTAAAGCTTCTATTGAAACTTGGGCATTACCTTCCCAGCCTTATGCAAGGGCTGCTCATAGTTTTGTTCTTTGTTTTTTTGTTTGTTTGTTTGTTTTTAGGAAATTCAACTCTGACACATGTTGCCTGGCCTCGAGGTCTCTTGAAACCTCGACAAAAGCTTCCATGACATTCTCAGTCTTGCATCCATCAGGCTTATAAAACTTGTGTCATGTAGAGTTTTCGAATTCTGCTGCAAGCTACAGGCATAGTCTGGACCTCTGTGCCACCATACAGACCTCTTTTTGCTGAGCATGAAGAAACACTTCTCAAGCCCTCCCCTTCTGAATGAATTCGCATTTCCACAAAATGGAACCTTTGTGGGGTGGGGTCAGAGCTTGTGACCAATTCCTGTGAGTATTGGGTTTCTCTTTAATAATGCTAGTTTCTTTAATGATTATGACTGCTTTCTCTGCACCTGCCTTGTCCGAAACTTTAAACTTCCTCCTTTCTGCTCCCCTTGTGGCTCTTTCTCACTAAAAACCTGGATCCAAGCAAGGAGCATTGACCAATACATAGCTGATACCATCCTATCTTGTGCTATCTTCTGCCTTATAAATTAACTTCCTATATTTGAGCTTGGCCCCAGTCAAGTCTTCAGATATAGGTAGAATGAGGTCAGAATCTTTTCCAGAATATAGTATGAATAGTTCCTCTCCAGGTCCCACTAGATTCTTTTTCCCCATCCTAGCCAGGGCTCCAAATGTCCACCTTTTTTTTTTTTTTTTTTTTTTTACAATCTATTAGGGTTTCTCTCTAACCCTATGTTCCAAACTCTTCTACCTTCTCCTCACAAACCGTGGTCAGGTCAATCCCAGCAGCAGCCCCATATGTGGGTGGAACTTTTATGTACTTGTTATTTTATCATTGCCTTGACAAATACCTGACAAAAGCAACTTAAAGAAGAAGCGATTGCCTCTGGCACACAGCCTTAGGATGCTGTCCACTATAATGGCAAGGAGTGACCCGAGAGCTTGAAACAGCTGCTTACACTGTATTTGAAGTCAGGAAGCGCAGAAAGATGAATGCTCTGCTTTATCTCTTCCTGTGATGTGCAGAGGAGGAGAAAGAGGAGAGGCTGAGCTTAAGGAGCATAAATTACAAAGAAAGGGAAGTAAAATCAAAATGGACTGTTTCAACTGAAGGAGCACTGGGCTTCATTTATTTGTATTTTAATTTTGAATTTACTCAGTAAGTATTAATATATAACATTACAAAGAATGTAAGTTATAATATATAACATTAATATATATTAATATATATATTAATATATAACATTACAAAGGAATGATTCAGACAAAACACTAATTTTTCTAATTCTCTTATTGTTAAGCATATCACTGAATAAAATATTTATAAATATATCTGCACAAAGGTACACTAATATATATATATATTTATGTATTATACTTTCACCTTTTTTTCTTTTAACATGACACTATGTTCACAGTTCTAATACTTGGATGATTGCTCTTAACAGTGGTACATTTCATCAAGTGGGCATTGTCCTATGTGAGATTTAAGTCATTTCTCAGTTCTTCTAGATTACATGTAATAATACAGGGAACATGATAGAATTTACTTCTCTCAATTAGTTTCTTAGCATTTACTTGCCAAAGGAAAGCTGGGCAAGTAGAAAACAAATTTGGACACTGTGGAGCACTGTGTCCCAGGGCTTACCTCCAGAAGGACTATGTCTCCAGCTTGCAGGACCCAGCCTTCACAGGGTGGCCTCCGTTCACAATAGTTCAAGTTTCATGGACAATTCTGACTGTGCCTTCAGAAGCAAAACTTTTAAGAAGTCTTTCATTTCAATTCTAAGTCAAATTTAAAAGATGTTTAGTCCATAGCTAGTAATGTAGTAGAATTTTCCTTTTTTTTTTTTTTTTGTTAAATGGGATACCTCATATTGAAAACATAAGAGTAACGCAACTTGGGTTTTCCTAATTAAACTCTATCTGTAAGCACTTACTGTTTTCTCTCTTTGTTGGTTTGGTTGTTTGTTTTTGAGACAGGGTTTCTCTGTGTAGCCCTGGCTGTGCTGGGCTCAATCTGTAGACCATGCAGGCCTCAAACTCACAGAGAACCACCTGTCTCTGCCTCCACAGTGTAGGGATTAAAGGCCTGTGCCAGCACACCCAGCCAACAGTTACTGTTTTCCAAGGGTTTTCTGCGCATTAAACCATCAAAGGGTTACAATGGTACATTATTCCCATGAGACATAGGAGAGCAAACAGTCAGAAAATCTGTGGGTCATGGACGGAGATCCCACCCCAGAAAGTCTTGAGTGTGGACTCACTCCCTCCACCAGTGTGACAGCAGAAATGGATGACCGCTGAGTAACAGTTCCGCGGAAGACTGTTTCTTCCTAGGAACTTAGATTTAGACTGGAAATTGGCAAGTAAACCCTGCTCCTTCTTTAGGAAGCCTCTGTCTCGTTGTTTTCCTCTCCTCTCTCACGCATGTGTAGTAGAGTACAGTGGAAGGGCAGGCCACAGAGCACTTCATTTATCTGCCTCCGAAAGTCTTCAGTTCAATGAAATTACGGGTTAAAATTGCAGAACAGCATTCCTGTCGACAAAGGGCCAAGCACCAGTCTTCAGTGGCTCATAAGATGACCAGGTAGTGTGTGTTACAGCTGTTTCTTAAGCTGTCCCCTTTCCTAAAGTCCACAAAGGCATTTACACGGGTTGATCTAAGAATGTTCTAAGTTATTTACTTTCTTCTTTCTGTTTTATTTCAATTGTGGCGACAGCAATGAACATGAGAGCTGCTCTCTTTATCCATTTTGTTAGTGCAGTTTACCTTTGAATTTATTTCATCTCTTACTTTCTTCTCTCTTTTGAGGTTATTATTATTTTTTTAAAAAATCCTCATCAATGTGTGCCTTGGCTATTCTTGGATGTCAACTTGACTACATATGGAATTAACTAAAACCCAAACTTCTGGGTACACCTGTGAGGAAATCACTTAAGGTAATCAAATCACTTAAGGTAAAAAGATTCACCGTTGATCTAGATTTTCCAAGGTGAGGAAGATCCACTCTTAATCTGGCCTATACCTTTGTGTGGCAGTTTACGTGAAGCACAAGGAAGAAAAAAACATTTGCTCTTTACCCGCTTGCCCTGGCTCTCACTGGAATTAGAACCTCCTTCTTCAGGATTCTGACAGGTATTGAAGATCGCCCAAGACATTCAGCCTCATGAACTGAACTTGATTCTTGGCTGTTCTGTTGGTATTTGGCCATTGTAGGACTAGCTGGACCACAGCCTGTAAGCCACTCTAATAAATCTCTCTCTCTCTCTCTCTCTCTCTCTCTCTCTCTGTGTGTGTGTGTGTGTGTGTGTGTGTTCTTTTCTTCTAGAGCAGTGGTTCTCAGCCTGTGGGTAGAGACCTCTTTAGGGGTCTAATGATCCGTTCGCAGGGGTCACCTAGGGTCATCAGAAAACACAGATATTTACATTAAGATTCATAACCAGTAGCAAAATTACAATTATGATGTAGCATGTAAAATAATTTTATGGTTGGGGTCACCAGACCCTGAGGAACTGTATGAAAGGGTCGCAGCGTTAGGGAAGTTGAGAACCACTGCTCTAGAGAACTGTGACTCACACAATGTGCAAAAGTTAAGCATGTTCATGAGTTAGTATCCAGTTATGGCTTTACCATTAGACCCGAACATTTTCCTTTATATTTATAAATACTAAACGTATTTAATACTACATAGGTGAGAACAAAACACAAAGAGAATAAAGTACTAAAATGTCAATAGGCTAAAGGACATCATAATAAAGATTATGCTTGACATTTTGAACTTTTTAGTGTTGTTTTTCTTAGTTATACTATTTAAGGATCAGTACTAGGAGATGAGTTTTAGGCATATGTTTGTAGGTCTCGTGTTACAGGTAAATAAATAGAGTTAAAAAAAGAATATGCCACAACCTGTTAAGCGGAGTGTCTTTTTTCCAGACGCTTGTACCAGTGTGATCCAGCTGGAAAGAGAAGATCATGTCAAACCCACACTCCTCAGCCTGGACCTCTGCCCACCTGATGGTTAACAACATAAAATTCACAAAAACATGTCTTAGGAAAATTTCAGGCCTAGCAAAGAATATCTGTTGAATAGTTGCTGTCTTGGGTTTCCTGAGCGTGCAATTTGGCAGCTGTTGCCAATTTGCTGAAGAATCATATCTGTGCCATAGCTCCATTTCTTATCCGGGTGGTAAAATGATAGCCTATCCCTGTGAATCTAGTCATTTAGTTTGCTGGTATCTAATTAGAGGGCCCTGCACACGCCTTTCTCTCACATCAGAGGTGTACTGACCAAGTCCTCCAGGTGAGCTCCGGATTCTGCCCGGTGTACCTGACTCAGCACCATCTGCTGGGCTGACTTCCACAGGGACCCTCATCCACAGAATGGGTTGAGAAGGCTGGCTAAGATGAGAAGCTGCCGGCAGGCTAGCTGGTTCAGGAGCGATGGGCAAGACCTGGCTAATCAGACACACGGTTCACATTCTTTTTTTTTTTTTTTTTTTTGCTTGTTTGTTTTGTTTTAAAACTTTGTCTTCTCTCCTCTCATGCTGTTCAGCAAATTTTTTGTAGACCTGGACTAGGAATGCTTCCTGAAAATTCTGCATTCAAATTTTGACAAGATTATGCTTTCTTTGACTTTAAATTAGCCCAGTAAAGCTTTTACCTATGATGGTTGTTTTTTTTTTTTTTTTTTTTTAACAACCGCTAAGGACATTTCCTAGAACTTGGCTTCCTAGTCAACCTTCTGTCCTGACCTTTGAGATGAAGTGAGGCTGGGGTGGACATTCTGGCCAAAGGGTTTTGAATGGAGCAAAAAGGACTTTCCAGCTGCTTCATGTATAAACTGCCCACAGGCGCATCCACTTTGCTGGAACCAAATTCCCTGGCTTGTACAGGATCATGTTGCCTAGTGGTTTTAAAGGGCAGGGCTTTATTTCTGTCTTCTGTGTTTTCACAGGAGAGACGTTGTAGCTGTGCCTCCTCTATGAATCAATGCACGTACTCAGTTGCAGGCAGCTGCCCACCTTACTTCCCTGTACATTTGGACCCTGTCATTTGTGTCTGAAATGCTCAAGAGACGTTCTCATCCAGGATGGTATGTTCACAGTCAACTTTTTAAAGATGTGATTCCCTAAGAATTTTGTCTAGAGTCTGTTTCATCCCTATATAAACTACACTTTGGTGTTGAAAACTTTCCTCAACATCACATCTTCTATTTAAGGAGGATACTTTTCCAAAAGCCTCTGTACTGACAACAGGGGCAAGGCTCCTTCATTAATGGAACATGCATGCTGTCACACACATAAGGGACAGGAGTTGATGTGTGACACTGTATTTGAATATCCAAGCAAAACAAAAACTTTAAAGGGAAGTGAAACAGGATTGGCAAGTTGATGATAAATGTTGAAGGGCAGTAATGGATGCGTGAGTCCACTGTATTTTTTCAAACAGTTTGCTAATGTTTGAAGCCTTTTAGAATAAAATCTTTACCATTGTGGGGGCTGATCCCACTTCTGAAGGCTTAGGTTTCATAAATTGTACTGTTAAATGAAAGGAACTTGCAAGTTCTTTGTCCCAATGCCTCCAAGTTTTCTTCTCAAACATTCTCTTAGGAAATCATCATTAGTGAATTGGTTACAAGCTGGTCCAGCTACCCTGAAAGTCACTGTGGAGAACTCTCAAAAAATTAAAATAAATCTACCACATGACCCACTATTTTACACCTTGGCATATGCCCAAAGCACTCAACAGATACCTGCTCAGCCATGTTCATTGCTGCTCTAGTTACACTAGCTAGGGGATGGAAACAATCTCATTGTCCTATAACCCATGGACGGATAATGAAAATTTGGTGCATATGCACTACGGAATACTTTTTGGCTGCAAAGAAAAAAAAAAACCTAAAAGACCGAAATTTGTAGGTAAATGGGTAGAACTAGAAAAGAGCATATTGAATAAGGATACCCGGACCCAGAAAGACAAAAGTTGAATGTTCCCTCTCATCTGAAGTGTGTAGCTACAATCTTCAGGTGTGAGTACACAGCCTGGAATATTTATAGAAACTAGGAAAGTAAAAGTGGAGCAGTGTGGTGTGTTAAGGGTGGGGAAGAAATACAAAAGGCATTATCAGGATATAATTGATCTGAAGTGGGTAACGAGAAAAACGAAGTAATGATTCAATTAGGGGAGGGGAAAGATAAATACAGAATAATAAGAGTAAGGAAGTCTGAAAATGTCATAAGGGATCATACTGTTAACTATATACCCCAAATGCCTATAATACACATCAGATGATTTGTAAATATAGAAACAGTTTAAATGAAATTTTCCTGTTTGTGCTGATAATGCTCCATCCCAGGGATGACGACCATCTAATAAAACTTGAACACCAGGCATGAGAACACTTATTTTGGTTTGGTGATCAGGGTTATCAAAAGGACTGATAAAAGCATTATAAGCTACTACTATTGCCCTCGGCTGATTCCCCCCTGCAAGAGGTGGAAGGTAAGTCCCTGTTGCTGAAGACACCATGTACTAAAGGTATCGGGCCTAGAGGTCCCTAAACTGGAATTGACCTGATAGTCTCCTCCTTGAGGACTAGCTTTCATGGCACCAGAAGGCTCCACCCAAGCTTTCAAAGGAGAAAAGCAACCAAAAGTCCTACCCTGATGCCCATGAACCACGACAGTGACCAGCCTGGCACAATGGCCCTAAGTGTTCAAGTAGTGGCATGCATACTTTGACAGCAGCTGACAGTGTTCCAATTGGACTTAAGGCCCATTCAACCAGAGGGGATAGCACACCTGGCATGGGAAGCCCAGCCAGCCACCCAGAGCTAGTCATGGATCTCGGAGGAGAACCCACAACCACCATTTACTAAACCATCATAATCCTTAACTGCATTCTAAATATTTGCCTTTATACCTACATTCTCATCATCATCAAGGAAACTTCTAACTGCAGCAGATAAAGAGGCTGTTTCAGAAAAATCACAACCAGTCAAAATACAGAGTTGTGGAGCACAGTCACAGCTGATGCATCCTTAGCCCAACTCCAGCACCTAGAACTCAAAAGGAGATAATTGTGGAGGAAGAGGTAGAAATATTGTAAGAGCCAGAGGATCTGGGACTTGGCTGTGAGATTGGGTTTCCCAGGAAGGTAAGAAGTTATACCCATAGGGCCTCATCAGGAAGCCCTGCCTAAAAATGAGCTGAAAAAGGATGATGCTGTTAGACATGATAACGTGGGTGGGGGAAAGCACACAAAACCTCAGCCCTACACAAAGGACCACAGACAACTAAGGGATGCTGAGGGTGAGAGAAACCATCTTCCTCAGGGAAGAGCACACCTATTGGCGATCCAATACCAAATGGTCAGCCCTGAAAACATACAGAAAAGCAACATTATACAGACTGAACAAGTAGTATGTATGGATTTGGGAAATTGTGTGTGTGTGTGTGTGTGTGTGTGTGTGTGTGTGTGTGTGTATGATGACAATAAATAAAAAAAGCAGTCATGAATTTGTAAGAAAACAAGGAGGCTTGGAGGGAGGAAAGAGGAGGTGATTATATTGTAATGTCAAAAATAAAAGAAATAATTTAAAAAATACTCCCTTAGATTGGGAGAGGACAGCATGCATTCCTGGAATGCACAGAGCCCCTCATGTGAGTCCTTATTCTGACCTCAGTGTGGGCAACCGTACATCCTCTCCTTACCTTCTTTTCAACCTAACATTTTTATTTATAAAATGGGGATGATATTTACATAGTTTGACTCTGGGAATTAAGGGGTATCTAGAATTGAATTACGAATACTTAATACTTAATAAATGGTATTTTAATAACATATTTTCCCAGAAATAGAAAAAAACCCTGTGCATGAATACAATATTTTTTATAAAGTACTTTCTTTTCATCCCCTACAACTTCTCCAGGGTTATAAAAAATAACATACGTTTAATGCTAATAATAACACTGGTTTTAATTGCTGTGATTACCATTCTGTCTTAGAGATGTGTCAATCTAAAACTTGTCAGATAGTTTCAGATGTGTTATGAATACGGTAATTCAGATCGCCATCCGTGCTTCTGTGTGTCTGACTTTCAAACTTTCTGCTAAGTAGTGCACTGGATTGCCTTAGTACCCTGGGAAGAATGCTTCAGGGGCCACCTCCCCCCTGAAGTCTCCCTGGATTTCTCTGCAAGGCATGTTACCTCCTCTCCTGTGTCCTCTCAGGGATTTGCCTATATAATGAAGCTACTACTTAGCACATTGTGAGACTTTGAGGATCTAAGTACCAGGATTACGGCACTTCGTCTCTATTTCTAAACATTTCGTTTCTCTTTCTTTCGGGTGCTACCATAGGTTTGCTTGGAAAATATTTGATTTCTACTCCAAGTGAGAGAATTGAATGACACCATTCATTTTTTTTTTTTTTTTGAGTTGATTTTAATAGTTCTTTTATCCTGGCTTAAAGGGAAAGAAACATCACAGCTATTTTTAGGTTCCATTTTTATCTCAATATTCATGTTTTATGACAGTCTGTAGACGATTCTTCTGGCGTTTCTTGGAATGATATCTTAGTGTGTTTGTCCCGGTTTCCGTGCCGTTGCTATGATAAAACATTCTGACCAAAAACATCTTAGGGGAGGAAAAGGCTCATTCAGTCTGCCGTTCCCAATCACAGTGTATCCCTGAGCGAAGTCAAGACTGAGATGTAAAGGCAGGCCTGCTTGCTGCTCTACACAGGGGACTTTCTGCACAGCGAAAACGTAAAGGAGGTACCACGGGCGTGTTGTTTGCCAGCCAGCTGGCAGGCCAGATTCTATCCGCCTAGCTCTTATACCGTGTAGGTAGGGCTGCGTACCTAGAGATAGTACCACCTCCCCTGTCAATTATCAACCAAGACAGTCCCTCTCAGACACACCCACAGGTCATTCTGATTCAGGCTCCCCTCTCAGAGGGAACTAGGCTGTGTCAAGTTGACTGTTAAAGCTAACCAGAACACTTTTAGTCCGCTTTTTTTTTCATATAAATGCACAGTGACAAATTTTACCAGTTAAAAAAAAGCATGTTTTTTTATTCAATAAGGAACTAACAACATATTTTGAAGAATTACGTGTAGTCATATGATATATAAAGGAATTTAAATAAGTCAGACAAAATTTCCTGACACTGCCTTGCTTCAGTACGTCCATGTCTGTCACTCTGTGCCCTTTTTTTAAACACTTGGCTTCCTGTTGTTATGAATAGCTGCCTTTTGGTTAGACTCAATATAGTACTGTGCTAGACACACCGGGATAACTCTGTCCCTCATTAAGTAGAATTGAAAACACCAGAAGCCCCATAGAGACAGGAAGATTACCAGATAGTAACTTGGTAACGGCGGCCAGCAAGCAATTGCACTCAGGTTACCTCTTATGCTGTTTGTTAAACATGTGATGTCAGAGGCAGTATGAGTCATTCTGCGTGTGTTGAAGGAGTACACCTGTATCTACATCACCACAAAGATACTAAGAAGGAAACCCGGGAAACATGACTGTTGAAAAGCCAAGGAGGGATGATAATAGGATTGGAAACAGTGTACAAAATTACTTTTGCAGCATTTTCCATAACCCAAGGAGTCTGCCTGGTTCAAAAATATGTTTACTTCTTTCTGTGTTTTCCTTGTACTCGCACCGTGGTTCGGTTCTGTTTTATTATGGGAAACGTCTTTTTGCATCAATATTGATTTTGACGTAGAAAATTAAGATGAAAATAAAATAATTTTTCAGAGATTTGTCAGATCATACAGGATATATTTGTAAAAAAAAAAAAAAAAAGATGCTGAGTTGTTTCCAGCTTTGAGGAAAAGAGAAACAAATGTGAACTTATGAAGTGATTCACACATCCTCCCCGTTCTTCCATTTAACTAATACTGTTTGAGCACCTACTTGTTACCTGTCAGGAACTATGCAGCATCCTGGGGGAACAAATAAGAGCAAGCATTCTTGACCCAGCTCTCAAAACAATGACATAGAGATGGCAAGCCCACAAGAATATCAACAGACAAGAAAGGGACGGAAATGATGATAGAAGGGGCCAACAGAAAAGGATAGAAAAGGAAAGAATCAGGAGAGGAGAGCAGGAGTTTTCAAAACGTATGTCTCCATCCTGTGCAAGGGATGCTGGCACTAACAGAATAACAACTGACTCAAGAGAAGGGTGAATTTAATGGAGAAAATGCCCTGTCATTGGAATAGCAGCTTTGTGGAATCATTTAAAGGTGCCAAAGTTCTATAACGAAGAGGATAGTGGGAAAAAACAGAGAAGTGAGCAGAGTTCATGCTATTTACATGTCTCTTTTGAGGTCAGAGGAGCATAATTTGGAACAATGTCCAGGAACGGAGCATTGGTATAAATCTCTTCAATGAAAACAACTACGTCATATGCCCAATTATATACAGCCACAAATAAAGCACCAATAATGCTCTTCTCACCTATACTTTGTTTTCTCCTCTAGAGAGCTCGGGAAACCTAAGTCCTCATGCTATACAAGAGTTTGGACTGATGACAAAGGGCATCTTACAAACATTCACTAGTATCTTCCTCCTTGCTAGTCAATAACTGTTTATTGCATTTGGCCTATGTCATATACAAGATGAAAGAGGCCCTGGGAGAGAGAAAGGAACGAAGCTGAGGGGCAGAGACAGGGGAAGTGCCCCGAATCTGATCATTTTCAGGATTCATTTTGCATATGATAGTTTGTTTACATTTCATGGCTACCTTACTGATTAAATTTTACTGATCAGAAAACAGGCATTGATCAACATTGTCTATGAAGAGTACGAGCAAAATTTTGACCCAGTCTTAGTGACACTATAAGGATTTTTATTTCTTTTACTTTTTAACTTAAATTTATTTTAAAGGTTCCATTATATTTACTATATACCATGGTTCTTTGACATATGTATACAACATGAAATGGATGAATCAAGCTAATCTAAAGTCATTTTTTCTTTTTGTAGTAAAAACATTTAAATAAAATCTCTTAGAAATTTTCAAGTATATGACTTATTGATATTGGAAATAATCTTTGCCACTTGCAATGGATCTGCTGAATTTATTCCTTTGGCTTAATTTGGATTTTGTATCATTTGGCCAACAATTTCTAAAATGTATCCATCCATGCTGCTCCCCAGCCTTCTCAATCTCTTCACAGCTTCTGAGAGGTTAACTTTTTGAGATAATAGAGTATCTGCCTTTGGGGGCATGGCTTATTTAGTTAGTGTAATATGCTCCAGATTCGTTTGTGTTTCTCAAAAGACATTTCCTTTTATAAAGGTGGAACAGTATTCCATTGTGTTTACAAACCTACCACATCTCTTTATCCATTCATCTGACGAGGAAACCTAAGAAGAAGCTTCCGTATTTTACCTCTGAGAATAATGGCACCAAGAGAAGAGTGCTAACATTTCTCAATAATCTCACTCCATCTCTCTTTCCATTATGATGCTGGGTTCCCCGCCTGTACGCAATTTTCTGCTTTCTAATCAGGGAATGGCACAATGGTCAACTAATCCTTTAACAATAAATTCAAGCCAAAAATTTACTGATGTTAGGGGCAATGGTAGGTAGGTAGGAAGCAAATGAGAATGAGAAGTAGGCAAAATGGAACAAAAGAAGGATGTGGGCAGAGAGAGAGAGAGAGAGAGAGAGATACCTGGAGATGTCTGGACATTCTCTGAGCTAGGTGATCCTTCTAAATTCAATGTAGTAGTCACACCAGAGTCACAGCAGAGATAGTGCGTTGGAGTGTTGTGTTTGACATATGACAAACCCAGGTCTTCCAGGGCGGTGCCCTGTTCTTTAACTTGAGGTATCAAAGAAGAAAGAATTAGGACAAAAAAGGGTAAGAATCATTACAGAGCAAGAAAGAGAGAAACATGAGATACTAACTGTCAATCACCAAGTGTTGATGGGCAGAGATGAAAGAAGACAGTTTTCAGAGAATAAAAATGTCCTCTCTTCTTGTAATCCTCCTTTAGATGCCCCGAGATACTTTAAACCTGGAGGAATGAAGTTCTTACACTTGTACCTGGGCTGGGCTAGAACACAGATGTTGACTGTGTTCTAGAATACAGATGTTCACTCTTTGGCTGAAAGATCCTGAACCTAAAGAGCTCATAACGGAGGTCATGGCTATACCTCTGGACAGCTAGTAAATATCTGTGTTTTTCTGTCTGACTCAGTAAAAAAGAAAACCAAACCACTGTAGAATAGATTTCAGTGTGTGTGTGTGTGTGTGTGTGTGTGTGTGTGTGTGTGTGTGTGTGTGTAAAATGGTTACACATTAGCATATACCAGTGAGACATCTGCAGTTCATGGACTCTTCTACTTCTCTGATAAAGAGAAATGGCCCTAGTGACGCAAGCTATTTATCTAGTTTCCATAAAAAGCCTTCGTGATAGTCGGTGAGGCCACCAGAACTGGGCAAACAGACATAACAGGGCCCATGCTGCTGCCCGCACTTCCTGATGGTGCTGCTCCTGGCTCTTTGCCACTCTCTGCAGGAGGCAGAGCTCTCAGCCCCACTCAGGTATCCTTCATCTCCACAGCCAGCAAATGTAGAGAGGTTTGTATTTTCAGTGCTGTTTCATATGTGCTCTCATTTCCATGCCTCGATTCTGAATAACCTATATATATTTTCTAGCCTCAGTGCAGAAAGAATAGGCTGCTGTCCTCTACGTTGTGTGATGTTCAAAAGGACCGAACTGCACCAGACTAGATTGCTCATTTTGAGGCCAGCAATTGACAAACCATCCAAAAGTTGGGGGGTGGGGGAGAGGCTGGAGTGTCGCTCAGTGCTAGAACACCAGGCATGTATGAGATCTGGATGAAAAACTAATCAGGTGGTAAATACGGTCTCAGGATGCTTCTGAGAAGAGCGAGACTTAGTGTTTTGAAATTGCCTTAAAAGAGAAAAGAACACTTTGTTTCCTCGGGTTAGAAAGTTCATCTACTAAGTTATCAAAAGCTGTAAAAGAACATCTTGAAAAACTGCCCCTACAGATAACATGGTAGTGGTCTAACATTGTTTTAAGCTTTAAGGCAATAGAACACAAGATAAAAAAAAAACATTTCCAGAGCCTCCTGGAGGCAATCAGAGTTGAGAGCATCTGCCTCATTCTTTCATAATCCTTTATTATCTCCTGTTCAAGGTTCCATGCCATTGCTTAGGTGGATCTGAGGCGTTACTAAAGATAATGATTATCAACCAAGAAATCTCTTAAATGTCAGTGGCAGGCAGATAAAAATACAATGCTGACCCTCGGTCTTTGGTTCACAGTTCAAATTTAGTGTGTACTGATACAAATAGACTGTAACATGCCTGGGGAAGCCTGTGGTAATATGTACCTTCAACTTTGAAATACATCATAAATTTGTCTATTCCAAGCAACAAAACATCCTGACCCACATACAATTTTTTTTTTTTTTTTTTGCAACACACTTTAAATGGGTCTTTTATTTTAGAGGGTCTCACTATGTAGCCCTGGCCTGGAGCTTTCTATATCATATGAAGATAGACTAGCTTTAAGCTCACAGAGATACACCTGCCTCTTCCTCCCAAGGGATGGTAGGATCATATGTTTACGATAAAAAATTAAAAGCGTTAAGTGTTGGTTAATAATTGACTATTTCAATAAGCAACAGCACATTTGCACATTAGAATATGTTACAAAAGTTTAACATGAAGGTCTCATAGCATCTGTAGTCATGTGGAGAAAATGCCGACATGATTCTTGATGACAAGTAAGACTAAAATAAAAGAGTTGTTCCGGGTCTTTCTTAGGGAATTATTTTTTACAGTGATAAGTAGTTAATCAAGAGGCACACAACTGGTCCAAGTGTGGAAACAAATGACCGTGGGGTGCGTGTACCTAAACAAGACCCCTACATCACCCCTTCCAAGGCTCAGGAAACAGCAGAAGAGGAAACAGAATATAAGAGCCAGAGACTGGGGTGGGGCTGGGGGTGTCTTCTGGACACATACAAGACCGTTGCACTCATGAACTCACTGCAGCTATTGCTTACCTGCACAGAACCTGTACAAGACTGAGTCCATCACTCTTTGATCATACATGGAGAGGAGGCTCATGAGGCCCCACTTGTCACCGAGAGACTGTGAGTCTAGCAGACAGGGTGTCCATTTTCTGCAGTTGTATAGCCACTGGTAAAATTTCCAGGCTCCAATAAATAACTCCCTATGCATGCAAGCCACCACAATTGGACTCTATGGGTTGAAACGTAAAGATCAAATTATAAGGGGACTTTTTGAGAGGGTTTCAGTAGAAGAGCAGAAGCAGGAGAAAGTGTAGCGGGTGGTGAAATTGCCCCAAACACAGTATATAGGAATTATATATAGGAGTAAAAGGAATTAAATAAAAAATATATGTATATAAGAAATCATTCAAGTAGATAAGTCTATATATCAAAAAAACAGTGGCGGTCCAGGGCTTACACCTCCACTCAGGAAGCAGAAGCAGGTGGAATTTGTGATTAGCTTCATCCCTATAAGTGAGTTCCAGACCAGCCAGTGCTACTGAGATCTTATCATCATCAACAACGATGGGACAACCACCACCACCACTGTGGCGATGACTAAGATGATGACAACAAGGATGATGATGATGATGGTGATGATGGATGATGATGATGATAAATTTTAAAAATATTATGGGTAATTACTGATGCAAGAGGCATTTATTTTAATCATAAGAAAGAGGAAATAGCTATTCAAATAAAATAGAAAAATTAAAAGAAAGAAATATAAGAAACAAACAAAACTTCATAGTTTAGTTAAAATTTATTCATACCTTCAATTTTTTCATATTTCCTGTAATACAGATAGGGTAAAGCGACTATATTTTTAAAGCCAAATATATTTTAAGGATATTACATTATTTTCCAAGTTTCTGTTTTCTCATTTCATCTAGTCATTCACCAGTTCCAACGTAAAACTTGATTATGTACTGAGAGGAATTCCATTAAACAGACTCTTTTCTCTTGATGACGTAATGTTCATGTTTGCATAATCTTAGCACTGCTACTTAAAAAGTCCTGTGTTTATCAACGTCTCTGAAATATCCTCACTTAGGCAGTTGGCAAACCTAAAGGTTTTCTTCAGTTTGTTATGTAGAGACAAGTGTAGCAATGCATCGCAAGGCTCAGATGGCTTCCCCTAGGTTGAGCATTTTCCTGAGGGAGAGTGAAGTTCACTGATCCCTGGACTGTGCTCTGGCTGGCTGGCTCCTCCTCACTCTAGGTCAGAAAAACAGGCCCCCAATCAAATCCACCAGTCTCCAGTCTCCCTGGGAAGTGATTTTATGGCTTCCAAAGGTCGAATGAATTAAGAGGCTGGCTGAGGCTTTTATGTGGAAAATGGAGATATAATTTGAAAGGTCATATTTTATTTTTCTAACTAGCCACCTCACATAAAATCTGCTTTTATAAGATCCATTATAAAGGCTGTGCTTCTACAGCAGGAGAACCAGCCTGTGAATTAAGGAACATGGCCTCTCAGCTGCCACTGAGTTGTTGGGTGGGTCTGGGCAAATTTTACTAACAGTGCCACAGTAGCCCTTTCCAAAGAAGCAGCTCATTATCTAGCTATAACTGGTAAGGAATCAATTACAGCCCGAGGCCTATAAAACAGAGTGTTATATGAAGTCTTTCCAATGATGATCATCTATAGAACATGTTTCAGCTAAGCCTTCCTCTAAAACACTTGAACTACATGACAGATAACTAACACTTTGTTCAGGATCACTGAGTATCCAGGAAGGATCTTAGTACTTTCATATTTTAATTTGATGTCTTACTATCTCCTATCTCCTTTTTTATCAGTAAATGAAAACAATGGGGCAATCATACTTGGAAAAGATGGTGTATTATTGTAGCTTATGAATGAAATATGAACAGAAAGAGAAACTTTCTTAAAATTGGGATAGACTTTCTCACATGGCAACATCAAAAGTAGGTAAAAGCACAATGCTTGAGGTCTTTATTGCCCAATGTGCAATATTCCTGTACAAAACTAGCTTGCCAAGAAGTCATGGCAGGTGTCTAATCATTAGCCAGTGGCTGCCTTTGACAGCAGAGTTATCTGTGAAAGAACAGAATCTTGAGGGAGAAGAAATACTTTGTAAAAGATCATGTCCAGCTGTGTTCCTGCAGCAGAGCACTTGGTAAGTCTCAATTTTACGGCTCCTCATAATCAGGGTCAACATAATGAATTGGCCCTAGAAGGCAGTTTCATGGGAGACTCCAAGCAGCCAATGAGCTGCTCCTGTGCTGTTGGCCCAAGGTTAAGCACATTCTTTCAGAAAAAGTGTTCTTTAGAATCCCCTCTATTCTCCTTGGTTCTTAAACACCCATAGCGTGTGCAATAAAATGTCAATAGAGAAAACTAGGTTAATATATATGATCTGTACTTGACTGCATCAAAATATGTGTATGCTTATGTGTGTACATTCATGTGTGTGTGTGTGTGTGTGTGTGTGTGTGTGTGTGTGTGTGTATATGAGTATATGAAAAGAACAAGACTGGAAATCCCTGCCCCCAGAGACAACAAGGTGCCACCTACACACTTGGTACTTTGCTTAAAGCAGGGTCTTTGTGAGCTTCTAGGGATTCTACTGTCTCCTCCTCCTATGACCTGTAAGAGCACTGGGCATAGGGTGCAGGGTACTCATCCTGATCTCTGTGGCTTCTGGGGATCCAAACTATCCTGCACAGTTGCACAGCAAAGAGCTTTCCTATGAGCGCTCTTCCCAGTCTTCCAAAGGCATGCTGGATTGATCATCTCACTATCCTCTAGCTTAAGAGTTTACGACGAGAAATACAATGAGAAATAGACTGATGATCACTTTTGCACATAGGATACGTTGTTTCTTTTTCCTTTCTTCAAATCTTTTAAAAGCATATTTCCAGCTGTTTTATTTTCATGACTTTCAGTATAGATCTCTTTGCATCTAGCATATTTATATCCATTTTACTTCTTAAATGTGAAGGTTCATTTTATAAATCAAGCATGGGGACCTTTCTGCTATTATCTCTCCAAGTAGTCTTTCCTCCTATTTCCTCTCTTTTCTTGCTCTGGAACTCCTGTCATCATGTCTTTTTCTATTCTTGGTGATATCCCACAGTTCTCTGAAACACTGACAAATTTGCTTCATCCTCTCTTCATTCTCTTGAGTGCATAACTGAATTTACTTCAATAATTTTTTGCTAGCTCAAATCTTCTTTTATGTGCTTCAACTTCATGTTTCATATCCCAGCTTGCTGTTTGACTAATGCTTTTGTTATTTCTACCTCTTTACTAATAGTGTCTATCTAGTGAGATATTGTTCTCATTGTTTGATCCTTTATAGACAGTGTACTATAATTTTAACATCTAGGAGACTGAAACAAAAGGATGATGAGTTCAAGGCTTGGTTGGGCTACATAATACATCACAGGCTATTTTCAGTTGCAAGTAATTCAAGGTATTTCTTAATTAATAATAATGATGATGATAACAATAGTAAATGAGTTCTTTGCCTAGTGAAATTAGCATTAGAAGAAACCGATGGCTATCAAAGATCAATCCCAGGCACTGCTTCTGCTAATTTGTGTAAGTACACATTTTAATTCTCAGCACATCTCAAAGTGAAGCATTTTAAATGTTACATTGGAGATTGGGACTAGAGATGTAACCTAACTGATATGATTGCCTGGAAGGTATGAAGTCCTGGGTTTTATTTTCCTCACTACAGAAACTGGGCATTATGACACACACCTGTAGTCTCAGCACTCAGGAGGTGATAAGAAGCAGAATGAAGGCTCATCGATCATCTGTGGACTTTGTATATGCTGTATACTTAAAAATCAGAACACTTTAAAGTTCAGGAAACTGTGTTATATTTAGTTTCTGTCCTGAATGTGTTATGAGGTTAAGAATAATTCCTATAATTATTTTACTTAAATTAAAAAACTTTACCTAGAAATGATCATCCTGAGTGAGGTATCCCCAAAACAGAAAGACACATATGGTATATACTCACTTATATAGACCTATGAGATAGGATAAACATACTGAAATTTATCCACCTAAAGAAGATAAACAAGAAAGAAGACCCACGGTAAAATGATCAATCCTCACTTAGAAAGACAAATGGGATGGACATTGGATGGATTAAACAAGTAACAGGACAGGAGCCTACCACAGAGGGCCTCTGAAAGACTTTACCTAGCAGTGTATCAAAGCAGATATTAAGACTCATAACCAAACCTTCAGCAGAGTGCAGGGAATCATAAGAAAGAAGGGGGAGTTAATATGACCTGGAGAGGACAGGAGCTCCACAAGGACCAAATATATTTAGGTATTTGGGCACAGGGGGCTTATATGAGACTGTTTCTCCAACCAAGAACCATGTGTGGATATAATCTATAATCTCTGCTCAGATGTAACCCATGGCAGTTCAGTATCCAAGTGGGTACCCTAATAAGGGGAACAGGGACTGTTTCTGATATGAACTCAATGGCGGGCTCTTTGACACCCCCTCCCCCGAGGGAGGAGCAGCCCTGCTAGGCCACATAGGAGGACTTTGCAGCCAGTCCTGAAGATACCTGAAAAACCAGGATTAGATGAAAGGGGAGATCTTCCCCTATCAGTGGACTTGGAAAGTGGCAGGGAGGAGATGAGGGAGGAAGAGTGGAATTGGGAGGGAAAGAGGGAATGTGATACAGCTGGGATACAAAGTTAACAAACTGTAACTAATATTAAAAAATAATAAAAAATGTAAAAAAAAAACCTTTAATAGCACTTTTTTGTTTTTCACCCTAGGAACTTTTCATTTCTTCTGGAGGGGAAGCTGAGAGGCCAATTTTCCCTTTGAGTTAAGCCTTATGTACCTTTTACTTACAAAGGTAATGAAAGCATTATTAATATTCCAACCAAACTTTAGAGAGGTTTGAAATAGTTCTACAGCCTTAGATAACCTACCACTGTCACATCCGTGGACGTTGCAAAGTTCTCAGTAAAGCACAGGCATGAGGCAACATTTTCAGGGGGCAGAAACTTCCACTCTAGTGACCTAGATACTTCATAGCCACCACACTAGACACTTTCTTGTCCCCCACTACTTCTTGGCCAGTATCGCTCCATCTCTACATCTCACGGCATCATGAGGGCGAAGAGGGTGAAGTGTGTAACTACTACGTCTTTGGTCTACAGTGTGCTTTCATGCATGGTGTGCTCATCCAAAGCTACCCACTTTTCACACAGCGTCTCTCTTAGTCTCACAAGCCTATGAGATAACTTTCTGTGGTTATCCTCATCTGGAACAATTAGGTAAAAAAAAAAATTAAGTAAGTGAGGCTTGGACAATTGTGAATTGCTGCAGCTAAGAGTGACGTTCTACTGTGATATTCTGTCAAATTTAGCATGCTTTGGGGTAGAGCCAAACACCAACTAAATAGAGGGGTGAGTAGTTTTGACCTTGGTGGTATGGGAATTCAAGCAAAGCTGACTGAGACCCCACAGCCCTTCTAGGTTAACAGGGATGGGTCCGATTTCCTTGTTGGACATCAGGTACTATGTGGCATTTCTTGGCTGGTGACCTAATTTCTGTTAGGAGATTTCCTCAGTAGTGCCCTCTTATCTGTTGCGTTAAAAGGACATTTTGAAATGAAAGTAGAACAAGATCAAAGAGGCAACATCACAGAAACCGTATGGAGAGCAGTCCACCTGCATAGGGTACAATTAAAGGTTAAGTTAAAGCAGGGTGATCTGGGGCTATTTGATAGCACATCTCATGCCAAGGCAAAAGTCGAGACATGCTCATTCCTTCCCATGGAATACATTCATTAATTCTCCAGCATGAACCTTGCAGAGCAAAATTGTGGTAATTTACAAAAAGTGAAAAATGTGTGGCTGACAGTGATTGACTTCCAATGAAAGCCCAAGCCTTCCTTTCCAAGTTAACCTTACCTATTTGCCTGAGCTGTAACTGGGGTTTCTTCTTTTTCAGATCAATGAAAACCTAATTTGTTGACCTGTCTGACCTGCTTCAAAACTGTGTTTGATGTCATACCATTCATTTATTCTTTGTTTTCCTTTGTACAAATACTTCTGGCAGAGGAAGTTCGCCATATGTTTATGCATTAATCAATAAACTCATTCTTTAGAACTGTTATTTACTCACCGTGGTCAATTCTCATGAACCCGTTAGGGCAGGACCAAGGAATAACAAACATAATCTCAATTACTTACCCTGCCTTGCCCCATCACATTCTGGATATCTTTATGATAATTACTATTATTGTCATTTTTACCAGTTCCTTTCCTTGAAATTTTGCTTTTATACATGATCAAGTTTGGAAGTTTTACTTTCCATGAAAAGAAACTGAAATTTCTACTAGTGGTTCAAGTAGATTCTTCAATGCCTCATTAGCATCAATTATCTCCAGGAGGAAGTTTGATAGGCCTTTTGCTCTTCAGCTAGCAGCTAGGGGGGAAAAGTTGCTTTAGGCAAACAGGTGAAAATAGCAAGGACTTTAATATGGAGCTTAGAGAAGCTGCCTCGGGGCTGAGGGTGATAGAGATTGGTCACGGAGGCAGCATCCTATGGAACTCTAGTTTCCAAGAGGGTCTCAGCAATTTAGAAACTAATTCCTTCTACAAACTTCCCCTTTGTCCACTTATTTTTCCTCCATACAAACATTCAATGACTACTATGTGCCAGGAGCTTTACTGAATGCTCAGAACAAAGACTAAGATATATTTAAAGCCTACCTATGTTTTTCAGACTTTCTGTTGAGTATATATATCTATGTCTTATAACTTCTAGGGGCTACATGATTTTCAGATGGTGATTTGTAACTGGAGATCTGATCATAGATGGGAAGTGTTAGAGAGGAATCAATCAAACAGTACACAGACAGATAACAGCACTCAAGCTTCTTTGCTTGTGCTACTTTCTGTTCTCTCTGTTGTTTCACGTGGGCAGCCAATATGCTGATGCTATCCTTAACACCCTTGCATAGCAATACGGAGGGTGGAGAGATGATGAATCAGTAGCAGAGAGGTTGGTCTGGAGGTTTCTATGGGTTGTCTAGATGTTGGATAACACTGGGTTCTTATTGTTTTAATTCTGGAATAGGGATGGAAATTTTGGTGGTCTTGTTTAAGTCTTGTGCTTTGTACTGCCAGTTGCTAGGGACAAGACATGTGCACTGTAATTTCACAAAGTGCTGTGACAAAAACTTCATCGATTGCATTTCAAGCAGGAAGCAGACATAACTCCCAAAGTGAATAGCGTTTAATAAAGGGACTATTTACAAGGGACTTGAGAAGGGAAACACAAACCAAGATAGTGTCTCCCAGAGTTCAAAATAGCAGGCAACCATCAGTAAATGATCAGAGAGTTTATCAGTCCTTAGACATAGAGAGTAAGTAGACCAATCCTTTGGAGACAACATTCTGACTGGAGCTATGGTTTTTAAGAGTAAAGATAGCTCATGAGGCCTTTTCTGAAAGAACTTGGTTTTCAGTAGTGCCCCTAGCAGCCCAATGAGAAGCCCAGGGGTAAAGAATCCCTTGCAAAGAAGGGATCCATGTTAGTCTCATAGATAACAGTAAGGTAAAGACATTGGAAAGTATGTCCAGAGGGAGAAACATGAGTGGTCTGTCATATATACATTAGGACCTGAAAGGGGAGTGGAGTGATTTGTGCTATTTGTGTTCTTCCTGCTGAGGAAGTAAACAGAGAACCTGAAGATGTAAAGGGTGGTCAGTACTGGCTAGACTCAGAAGGCAGCAATGGAGGAGTTTCTAGTTGCAGATTTTAAGATACAAAAGGAGTAAAAGAAAAAGTTCCCAAGAAAGAGAGACTTCATAGAGCTGGAGAAGACTTGGAGGGATTAAGCACATGCCAAGAAAATAATGAGAGGCATAGTCACAGAAGTTACCTGAGTTTAAGAGGACTGTTCTTCAGAAGCACTTTCCTCTATACTAACCCTCATCCATGTCAGAAGAATTATCTGAAATTTAATATCTATCACTGACTTCATCAGGAAACCCAAACAGGCTGAGTTATGAGCTCTTCAATATAGAATGCTCTGTTTCCCCTCTTTCCCACCTCCTGTCCCATCCTGTCTTGCTTTCTTCATAGTCTTTGGAATGCCTTCAGTTCACATGGCAGGAATATCTGTCTCAGATAATTTATAATGCAGCAAGAGAATACCTCAGACCAGGCAATTCACAAATAACAGAAATTTATTTCTTCTGCTCTCAAGGCTGAGAAAGACAAGATCAAAGTACAGGTATGTGGTGAGGACTGTGTTCTACTTCCATGACGGTACATTACAGGCCACATTCTCTAGAGAGAAGGAACACTTTGTTCTTACATGGCCAAAGTGTAAAAGGTGCCAAATTCCCTCTGATAAGAACTTTTATGATAGCATTAATTCACTCAAGAGGGCAGAGGCAAATGCTATGTCTCCAAATATTGTTTCCCTGAGGATTAAGCTTCATTCACACAGTTTTTTGTTGTTGTTGTTTTGTTTTGTTAGTTTTTTTTTTTTTGATGGGGGGAGGAAACACATTCAGAACACAGCAATATGTATTTCTTTAACTCGTTTTTATTTAGCCCTTCCATGGCAGGCATTGTAATAAGCTTAGGAAGATTAAATTCTATTGGGAAGGGAAAAAAAAGTAAAATTTGGTCTTCTAACTAGTAATAAATGATATAGAGAAAAGGTTTGGAGTGCGATGGTAAATTGGAATAAAAGGCCATCAGATAACATGTGAGAGAGACCTCGTGTGCGGAAGGAGGAGCCATGGGGAACTCCAAGGAAGGCATATCACGATGACAATGGAGAAGACTATGGCCTGAAAAAAATTTTTTCTTATTATTTTATTACAAGTGAAATGAGACAATGGTGAGGTTTTTCTCCATAGATAGTGTATGACTCAAATTAAATTGTAAAAGCTAATTATGGATCCTGTGAAAAAGGCCAGAAGCAGGAAACTATTGCAACAAACTGGGGAGAAACCATGGAAGCTATGTTGGGAGTGTTTCAGAGGCCAGCTTTTGGACATATTCTGAAAGTAGAGCCACCAAGATTTCCCACCAGATAGACTTTGAGATAGAAGAAAGAGCAATCAAAACAAAGCTGTGATTTTTTTATCCCAGAGCACTGGAAAGATGAGATAGCTATTATCTGTGTTCTTTCATTGCGTCAAGGCAATGAAACATTATGGGGACCCTTTAGAAAAAATGCGTGTATATGTGTGTACACAAGAGTGTGTTCATTATTTTTTTTTTGCAGATTTGAAGTCACTATACTCAAGAGAACAACTTCAAGCAGAAAAGATTTACTTTGGTTCTTGGATCCAGGAAGTTCTGCTGACGGTTTCTTGATCTCATGTTCCTCTATGTGATCTCATGATCTCTGAAATCATGGTTTCATGGTTTTGGGAAGGTCAATACAGTGGTGGGAGCATGTGGTAGCAGAAGTTCTTCACCTTGTGGTGGTCAGGAAGCAGGGAGAAAAGGCTGGTGTGAAGAACAGGTACAACCTTAAAAAACACCTCCCTCCCCGACAGGGATCTACCTGCTCTAGACTGTCTACTGCCCTAGCACACAATGCCACCAGCTGGCAAACAAGCAATAGACATAGGAGACCATCAAGGCTCCCACACTCCAATCACAACGAGCAGACCACTCTTCAGGAAGCGACCAATGGGGAATAGCTGGACTTCACTAATCTTGCAGAAAGACTGTGGCCACTTCCCAGGTCTGGCTGCTTTCTTCCAAGCCACCAGGTGGGAGTACCAGAACTGCCCAACAAAGAATACTTTGGTCCCACCATCTGTAGTCTCTGGTCACCAGCTACTGATCTCTGCCCTTTCAGACAGAGATCAGAACACCCGGGCTTCATTCAGCTACAGCACACCACTAGTTTTCCAGGAAAGTATAGGGCATGTTTATGAATGAAAGGAGACTCCAAGTGACAGCATCAATATCTAGGTTCAGTGGAACATCCTGAGTGGGCGAGGGAAGGAGAAAGTAACCAGGTAGGACGGAAGAATAGAGCCCATGTTTATCATACAGCCATGTGGGAGTGTTTTCACACCATGGATTTATCACAGAGCTTGACAAATTCCTAAAAATATAAAACTTAACTCATATAAACCAGTATTGTATATTTTAAAGCCTACGTAAAGACTCAAGATTTATCACTTACTAATGATTTTGACTACACTTCATGATCACGTATAGACCTGGAGTTTGTTTTCAACTCATTTATATTGTTTGCAAATACTTCAAAAGAGTATATCTCTTCCCAAAAGTCTGCTTTCAGAGAATTCCTGTTTATGCCTCAAATAGCAATGTAGGAGTGTTTTTACACCATGGAAATTGTGCAAATAAGGCCTACATTTCTTTGGAGAGCAAGTTTCAAATCTTGAGCGGCATACCTGTTCTCTTTAAGACTGCTTCGCGGTAGCTGCTAGAAATCAAAAATGGCAGCAGTAGATGCACAGAGATTGGCTCACTAATCCCTAGTGTCACACAGAATATTTACTTGATGGTGATTTTTGAAATTCTGAGACGTTGTTACAGGACTCCTCGGACACAGTTGTGAGGGAGCCATGTGCACAGTCCATGCTTCTTACTCTTTCAGTAGCAACGACAAAGATTGATTTGATAAGTTACAGAAATTCAACAGAACTATGTCCCAAGGAGTTCCCTGGAAAACAGCTCAGCATTTGAGTCAGGAAACTGATTTCTACCAGTTATACTCCCTAATATTAAAAAAAAATGCAACTGAAGGAACTGATGAGATTGCTCAGCATTTAGGGACCCTTGCTGGTCTTTCAAAGGTCTCAGGTTCAGTTCCTGAACTCATATCAGGTGGCTCATACACTCTATAACTTGAGCTTCTTGGGACCTACCTGATGTCATCTTCTAGCCTGGGCAGGTACCCCAACACACATGTTCCCGCCTGCATAGATATGGAACCATATACATAAATAAGAATAATAAAATAAAAAATTTAAATATGCAATTGAAAAAGTATTTATTACCCCAGTGTTCAAGGAGCATATAAAAAGATATAGTGCTTAAGTAGGACACAGTGGATTAGTTTCTTAGGTGTGTGTGTGTGTGTGTGTGTGTGTGTGTGTGTGTGTGCACCTTTGTGATAAATAAGCCCAGTCACAAAGAACTTGTGTTGGGTGTAAAACGGCTCTCGTGTAGGTAAAACCAAATGAGGCCCACTTCCCCTTCCAGGTTTCCTGAAGCTAACCTTTTTCCTTCCTTTTTACAAGCCCTCCCCACAAACAGAGTTGGTAAAAAAAAAAAAAAAGTATCTGTTACAATGACCCAGGCTTTACCATTGATGGCAAATCTTTCTAAATTATAGGCTTTTCCTAACGGAGGCCGTTTACGGTGTGCATAATGTAAGGCTGTGTTCAAGCAAGCCACCCTTTGAACGAGCTGTACCATGTCATTACCACACTAAACTAGAGTGGCCAGTTATTTCTATAAATAAAGATCCCCGTCAGTGGGTAGATGAAACCCTCAGTAGCAGTTTCTGCATTATTGATTTCCTGGGTTCTTACTTCTCTGCTGGGAGTGACTTTAGAGTTGTTTTGAAGATAATTCTTGTAAACACTTGACTGTTGCCAGATTCAAGAAAAAAAAAAGAAAAACCCGATTAGCAGGAAATCAATGGCATTATTTCTCAGTCGGGATCCCTGTAATTCTCCCATCTCTGGGCCAGGTGCGTGGATGGGGTGAGAGGTTTCAGAAGGATGATGCCTTCTTCCCGGAGTCTGCTTGTTTCTCTGTAATGATCCTTCAGTTTTGTGCACTGGAAATGAAGCTAATAATGACCATTGGAGGACACTTGTCCTCCTCTGTGAGGGAGAGAACAAAGCAAAGATTATCAGCTTTGACAGAGATTTAATCACCCACCCTGGAAGGCAGCCTACATCCCCAGAAAAGAAGGTCAGGACCCCACTAGTGGGTGCAGGGCTCCTCACAAACCATCACAAGTCCCTACTTGCATTGTGTCTTCCAGGAAGCAGTTATATTGTTGCTGTTCTCTCTCTTTCCTATAAAATACCAAAGTAAATAAATTCAAGGCATCGTGGGGTAGGGTGTCTTGTGAAAGCCTCATATGGCACCTGCCACCCTTCACAGTCATCTCTGAATTACTTCAGCTACCTGTTATGGGTTCAAGTTCCTGGTCAAACCCTATGTGCACGGCTGCTAAGCTCTCCTTTTGGGCCTCTGTGCCAATCAATCACCCTTTCTGATGAACTGACTCTCACACATCACTTCAGTTCCAGCAACTGAAATCCCAACATGTTTACTTGTTTACAAGGAAACAAGAGCGGGGAACCACTGACCTGGCTGTCCTTCAATTTCAACAATTTATTATATCACCTTGCGGATCTCTGGACCCCTTTCCCAGTTTTTGACTCAGTGTATCCCAGTGGAACCCGAGAGTCTGCATTTCTATTTAGTTACCAAGTGTTGGAGCTACAGCAGATACCAGACCAGACCCGCATATGGCTACTCTTGTTTATCATAGTTTGTAGCTGGTCTTGAATCCATAGGTTTGTTTTTTCCCCCAGTGCCCAGCCTTGTCCCAGAACAACTCTAGTGGCCAAGGGACCCCAGCACTGGATCTCTACACGAGTTTGATTCATGTGTATTCTTGATAAGAATGAACATTGCAAGGCCAGAAATCTCTAGGAAGGGTCAGAATCACCATAAATTTGCATATGGACTTGTGAGTTCATGTATCTTTCTACCAAGGGTTTGAAGCAACTGTTAAAACACAGAGAACTGGGTCACTTCACATTGGCGATATGAGTAACTGTTTCAGTTTTAGTACATTAAATATTAAATACATTCTACAGGTTTATTTGTGGCTCATATTTACCATGTGTTAAAAATAGTTTATTTTTCTCATTTTATTATCATTTACTCTGAAGAATCAACACGAATGAAGTTTCACCTTGGTACTAGTCTCACACACTTTAAAACCGTTCTTCTGTCTATATCTCTGTCTCTGGATTGGCCAATGCCTGCAAAATTCTTTGTTGGACTCTGCTTGCCTCTTGCTTGTTCCTACAGTGCCATTTAAGCCTAAACACACCACCTTCATCTTTAATCATTCAAAAAGTATGTCATCCTTATTTTGTCTAACCCAGCCTTCACTGTGGTTTTTGTCAGACATCACAGTGGCTGAAACAATGTGAGACAGGAATTGCACATGCAATAAGCGGCTGTCGAATCAAAGGAAAAAAAAAAGATTATTCTGCACATAGGCTCTTTCTCACTGCTATGATTTTGTGATTGTTCTTCTTCCTCTAGACAGTATGACCTCTTTCCTCATCTAACTGGAACTTCAGAAATCAGTCTCAGAAGGCAGAAGTAGTGGCGTGGGCCTCTAATTCCAGCTATGTGGGAGGTTGAAGCAAACATAAACTAGTTTCCAGACTAGCCTGAGCTACAGAGTGAGTTCAAGTCAAGCCTGGGGAACTTAGTAACAGGCCTCCCATGAGCCGATCCAGGAGAAAAAATTCCAAGCCTCCCACATCTTCCAACCCCAGGCATTTGGACCCAAGCTGACCCTTGCTAAAGAGTGACGTGAAGAGGCAGCATCTGATGTCAGAGATACTGCAGAAAGTTCAGATGAAGAAGAAACTTGTTTCCGGCACCCAAATCACAAAAGCTGCTTTGCCCTAGGAGTGGTGCCCCCAACAGATCTGCAGCTCTCTCAGGAAGAGATGGATGAACCCTCTGTCGCCTTCCTGCAGGATTCTCACAGCCATGCACAATCTCTGAATGACCTTCTGGTAGGTGCCACTCAGACATGTCTGGACCCTGGGCCTAGCAAAAGCCATTCAGGTACTACAAAGCACCTGGACACACAGGACCCAAACCACATAGCCAGTTCCTGATCTCTGGTCAGAAAGGATGTGAGAGGAATTAGAATTAGACTAGCTCTTTGACATTTTTCCTTTCCTACCTCTTACTGCAGGAAATGATTTGTCTCTTCCGACAGTGTCTACAATGTCTACAGAATGGACTAGAAGATTAATGAACTTCTCACAATTCTAGTCTGATAAAAATCCATCTCCTTGGCGCCTGTGAGGACAATGTTCTCTCAGGTTTGTTCACTGTGCTGTTCGTGTGACCAGGAGTTGTAGGGTCGAGTGGTGCTTGCCTCGGACAAAATCCAGCTGCCTCAGTTGTGGTCCTCCTCTGGGTCCCTCACACAATGGCCACTGTCATCCAGAGCACTCTTCCAGACTAAGCAACTTGAGGGAGGAGTGAGGGGAGGACTCCTGATTTCTGGGAGTCTGGAGCCCTCGTTCCACCTGCAGCCCTGTGGTAGCCCAGTGTGTCCTTCTCTCTAAAGAAAAGGAAGGCAGAGTTAGGATTAAGTGTGGTGGAATTGATGGAAAGAATCATGAGAGTTGTAAATTCGCCAGCAAGAGAGACAGCCGGCCCAAAGGCCTGCCACCTCAGCACTTACACTGCCTCTTGCTGCTACCTCTTCTTCAGTCTTGCTGGCAAAGACAGGTGATGTGAGATTGCCTAGCCTTCAGGTGTTTCTTTCATTGAGCTGCATAAATATGTCTTCCATTATGTGTACATTAAGAAAAACAAATTGGCATGCTCAATACTATAAACAAACAAACAAATGACAGGGAATATAGCTTAGTTGTGATGAGCTTGAAACCATGTGGAGATCCTAGGTTCCATACCAAATAACACACACACACACACACACACACACACACATATTTAAAAGACTGATTCTTGCTCTCATGCTGAATTTGTCCCCAAATAGCCTACAAATGTGTTCTTTCCCCCCTTTGCTTTGGAACTCAGTAAATACTGACTTAGTAACCCTGTCTATGAGAGCTAACCTTTGAAGACACTTGAACAAAATGCACACATCAGTGTCATGTCATTTGGTCTTGGAAATAGAAACTGGGAAGGGGTGTTTGCTAACACAAACCGGGCATAACAACCTGTGTCCCTTAGGCCAAATGCACCCCAAAGTTGCTATGAAGATGACCCAACCCAGAAACATAAGCTTTCTTAAAACATTATGAAATATTTTGTGGGGGATTAATTTTAGTGAGTGTATGTTTGCATGTGTATGTGTGTTATTTGGTTGTGTGAGTCTCAGGCACAAACTTTGCAGATGACACCATCAGGTCCCAGTGTCCGAAGGTTGGGTATTCCTGTCATCACGGGACCAATCAACTCAGACTACCTGGAAGCGAACCCTGTGTGTTAGCATGTTCTGATTCCTTCGTGAGTTTATGGTGAAGCCAAAACTGAAACTCAGTCAAAGAGTGACCTAAGCACAAAGCCTTCTTCCAACAAAATGAACGTTTATAATGACCGTCCTTCCTTCTCCAACCATCACCATGTTTCCATTTGTCTTTGAGTGTTCTTTCTCCATAGGACTCGGTTCTTTCATCTGTCCTTCTCCAACCATCACCATGTTTCCATTTGTCTTTGAGTGTTCTTTCTCCATAGGACTCAGTTCTTTCATCTGCTTTCTAGAAGAAAACACTTTCAGTTCCCTCACAGCTATACTTGTTTCCCAATTACCATCAGGCTTTGCAAAACAGAGACAAAACCTCTTCCTGCATCAGCTCTTTAGGAGCTCCAGTGCATCTCAACACCCACATTGTCACAACATACTGAGGACTGTAAGGACGGGAAGGCTGTGTTAAGCCCGTGCTCTCTAACTTTGGTTACAAATCACTCAACAAACAAGATCATATTACTTGCTAACTGAAACATAGATGATGACGGGACTTATAAATTTCTTTATGGGGTGCCCTTAAGGGTTAGGAAATTATGAGAGTCAAAGATTGGGATATAAGAAACAAATGGGAAAGAGTTCAGAAGCCATATCATGGGGACAGCAGGTCATAGATTCCCCCTTCTCTGCAGTGTGTTGTGGCATTTGCCCATGGCAGGAGATGCCGCTCTGCCAAGGGATCTCTGGTTTAAAATGCACTGTAAAATAAAAACATGTGGATGCTTTCCTCAATAACACAACTTGATCTCTCCTCAATCTTGCTTTCCTCTTTACTTTTTTTTTGTTGTTTAAAAAATGTTTTTTCTTTCCCTGAGCAACATTTGTTTCCTGATGTGACATTCACCTGACACACAAATGTTTTCTAACCATTACACAGTAAGACACATCAAGCTAGCTGCTAACAAGAGCAAAAAAGTACCAAGATTAACACAGCTCAACTTTTTCTTTCAACCCCGTGCTTCTTAGGTTTCTGCATGTGTTCAGAATTTACATTAGGAGAAACTATTAAATCAAGTGACACTTCTAAGCCCCTTCAGCCTACATTTCTCTCCTAAGTTTCTGCTTGAGGTCTATCAAACTTCCCGAAATTCATAGCATCATCTACTTTGAGGAGCCCACAGAGAGACTGAGGTCGCCAAAATCAGGGTGGCCACGATGCAGTGTACTGGGATTGTGCCAATTTAGCCAAAAATGTCGACCCAAGTAGTCTCTTTTATTTCATTTATGAAAGTGTGCTGATTCAGGCTACGGATAAGTGAGGAAATACGTCAAGGGCAGAAATACACCATATAATACACAATACACGATACAAACAACAAAGTAAATGTTTGTGTTATTGGTGGGACAGTAGGCCCCAAAATAAGACAGTTCACTCTGCTTCCTTCTAGAATCTATAAATAGTTGTGTTGTGTGGATGGCAGTTCTTCTGTTTATGTGAGTTAGGGCTTAAAGCTGGGGGTGGGGTGTTGCTTATTGGCTGAGTGTTTGCTACTTTTGTATGGAAATCACCAAGTGTAGCTTCCTTACTAGAATCCACTCTGAGCTCAACAAATGGAGCTGCTGGAACCTGTTCAACACTGGGATTTGCAACTCTTCCATAATCTCAACTCCCGGTGCACTCTTGCTTTTGCAGCCTTTATTCATTTCCTCTTCCCAGACTCACAGTCCTGGCCATCCACCCCCTATACCCTCAGCCAGCTTCTGGAACTTGTTATCTGCATCTTCTAGCTGCTGTTGCTTGTGTCTGCAACTGCCCATCTCCAAGAGCCGTTCTCTGTTTGTGTTATTAGCCCAGTCCATTCCGCCCACGATAGCGGCCCCAGATAAACGATAAAAGCCTTTGAGTGGGGCTGGATCGGGACCTCATGTTTTAGCACTAGGGAATGGGGCAGGGTAGTGTCCATGAGAAAATTGTTCTTGATTGCCCAGGGGGAAGTGATAGAGGCCCACTTTTATAGCTGTTGAGCAAGTACACAGCATGGTGTTTGCTAACCACAAACATTTTGTTGAGTCACAGTGTGAGCAGATGTATTTGGCTTGAGTGCTCCATCTGTCCTGGGTGGGAAAGGTGCTCCTCCCAGAACTGATTTAGGACTTTGGTAGGAACATCTGGAGCAGTAGTGGCTTGGTTCAGCTGAGGGTGACATGGATTGGCCATGGCCAACATGAAGTCTCTCAGTACCATGTTAAAGTATCTAAAGTGACAGTCTCAGGGAGGGATTGTGGTTTGCAAATGAATCTCTGACCATGGAGCTATGACAGCTTTCCTGGCTTTTGGGTGGCTCTCTTAGCCACTCAAAGCTGAATTGGAGCCTTTCTGAGTAATTCTTCACTGGCTGAAGCACTCATGCCTGTCTTGATGACAGGCAGAGTGTCCTTCAAGATGTGGCTGGTTGACTGTCAGCTCCAGACTTTCCAAAGAAGGGATGCCACTGAGGTTATAGATGCTGCTGCTCCCACAGAACTTCTGGAGTGGCAACAAAATTGCTTACAGCCTCACAGGATTCAAGAGATGTGGAAAGAGCAGTAGTTGGCCATAAAACTAGAATCCATCCCTGACCTACAACAGCTGCCTGATTTTTGATACCACTTGGCTTTAGGCAATTTCTACTAATGAAGGTGTCTAGGTTGGCTCTGACAGTCATCAGTCAAGCAGTCACTACTTGCTCTTAAGTGCCTTGATCAGTTGAACACACATTGATAAACTGATACAATGAATACATGTTGAAGCGTACCAACAATAAAGATCTAACACAAATTAACTTTCTACTTCAGCCCACTCAATTTAGCAATACTTACCCAACAGGCAAAATCCCTAAGGAATGGTTATATTTAGTTGGTTCTCCTAATATATTTAGTTGGATAAAATTGCCAAGACCTTCATTATAGATGATGGGAACGAAGGAAAAGCCAATGTATTTTGGTATGAATTTCCAGAGAATTGGGATGAGTAAACAAAAGCTAGGAGAATCATGTTTCTTATAGATCATATCATCTTAGAAACAGAAAACCAATGAAAAAAAAACCCCAACAAAATCAGTAGGGCCATCAGTCAAGGGAACTGAGAGTCAAGAAAATAGACTGTAAGAAGACAGGAGTGCTGGCAGAAGACAAGATCTCTACCCTCACAGCAGGTGATCTCACTTCCATCTTCCTGCCTCCCACACAGCTCATAGCATCTCCGAGCTTGGACCAGTTGACTCATCCCTCTGTCTTTTGCTTATCCAAATTGGGCAACTATAAGAGCCCACATTTTTCTTATCATATCATTAATAAAGATAGAATTTTCTTCTACCAAAGGGAAGTTTTGAGGAGGGCTGGTTGGGGAAAGTGTATGTGTGCGCTCCTGAACACGCATAGTCAACAGAGGTCAGCAGTCAACCTCTGTTGTTGTTCCTCAGGAGCCATCCATCATTTTTATTAAGACGGGATCTCTCTCTTGCCTGGGCTTGCTAAGTAGGTTGGCTGGCCAGTGAGCTCCAGGTATCTCCTTGTCCCTGCCCAGTACTGAGAATAGAAGCATTCCGCCATGCTGGGCCTGGTTTTACAAATAGAAATCTTATTTTAACATCTTTTTTTTTTTTCTCCTTCAGGAATCTTCTGAAAGAAAGAGAAAAGTCTGTGTCCTCCATGCAGTCATGGGATGTTTTCTTAGACTAGCTCTGCCTTTTGTAGATATGACAGTTGTGTGGCTCTGGCTAGACTGAAACCTACTGTTGCTTCTCAAAAGTCAGTGGTGAGACCACAGTATATGTGCTGCTGTTTGAGAATTCAGGATCTCATCCTGAAGGTGTCTGTCAGTAGGAGAGCACATGCTCAGCTGCCCAAGGTTCTGAACGTGAGCCCCAGTGCAATCATCATGAATGAAGTAATCAAATAGGTAAGAGAGAATGAAGCAAATAGATATAAATTTAAAGGAAGCAACATACACTGAATGAAATGCATATATTGGTACATATAACTGTGCATTATGGCTCAACAAATTTACCTGTACAAGAAAAAAAAATTATATTTTATCCTTGAAAGTAAGAGTCTAGGTTCATTTTAGCACGTTTGTATAATTACAGACAGCATTTAAGGAACTAATTTTTCTCAACTCCTGGAAGTCGGGAAAAAAAAACTGTTTATTTTAAGCTTAGCCTACTAGATTTCTGAAATGACACTCATATAAAAGTTCAGTACTCACAAACCAACTTAAAAAATTTTGAGAAAATGAATTAATTTTCTTTTCTAAGATACTAGATGCTCTGTTTGCTCTTTCAAGCAGTATTAACCAACACGGTAACATATGACAACAACCTTGAATAAATCTTTTTTTTTTAACTTATTTTCCGAGACACCAGATGCTCTGATTCCTCTTTCAATATTAATCAACACAGTATCATATGACAACAGCCTTGATACAGAAGTAAGCCTCCAAATCCTCAGCATGGACACTGCCTCAGAAACAGAGTCCCAGGACTTGCTCCTCAGACACATCATCAACCATCTGCTTTTTAATAAGCATAATCGGCTTGAGGGTTAGAGAAAGAAAAATGAGCTATAAATAGAAGATAATGTACAAACAACTTGGACAAGAAGAGAAGGAAGTGGCATTAAAATCCCCTCTGTGTGTCCCCAAAGGAGGAATTCATATGCATCTTCTGAGGACTAATTTTTTTTTTAATTTTTACTTTTTTATATTAATTACAGTTTATTCACTTTGTATCCCAACTCTGGTGCCCTCCTTCATTCCCTCCCAATCCGACCCTCCCTCTCTCATCTCCTCCCATGCTCTTCTCCAAGTCCACTGATAGGGGAGGTCCTCCTCCCCTTCCATCTGACCCTAGCCTGTCAGGGCTCATCAGGACTGGCTGCAATGTCCTTCTCTGTGGCCTGGCAAGGCTGCTCCCCACTCAGGAGGAGTTGATCAAAGAACCAGCCACTGAGTTCATGTCAGAGACAGTCCCTGCTCCCCTTAGTAGGGAACCTACTTAGAAACGGAGCTGCCATGGGCTACATCTGTATAGGGGTTCTAGGTTATATCCATGCATGGTCCTTGTTTGGAGTATCAGTCTCAGAAAAGGCCCCTGGGCCCAGATACTTTGGTTCTGTTGCTCTCCTTGTGGAGCTCCTGTCCCTTCAAGGTCTTACTATCTCCCCCTTCTTTCCTAAGATTGCCTGCACTCTGCCCAAAGTTTGCCTTTGAGTCCCAGCATCTGCTTTGATACACTGCTGGGTAGAGTATTTCAGAGGCTTTCAGTGGTAGGCTCCGGTCCTGTTTCCTGTTTGCTCCTTCTTGCATCCCATTTGTCTTTCTGAGTGAGGATTGGTCATCTTACCCAGGATCCTTGCTTAGTTTCTTTAGGTGTACAGATTTTAGTATGTTTATCCTATATTATATGTCTAATATCCATTTATAAGTGAGTATATACCGTGTGTGTCTTTCTGATTCTGGATACCTCACTCAGGATGATCTTTTCTAGTTTCCATCATTTGCCTGCAAATTTCATGATTTTCTTTACTAATTTTTTTAATCCTTATGTGCATGCTGATAGCAGTTTCTGTCCTGGTTCTACTTGCGGTGATGTCCTTGTCTTTGGTATGCTTGACCGTTATGTGACTATGCTTAAACCTCATAATTGCTATACTTTGCAAAGTTTCAAACTTCCTCTAGCATTACTTCACTCTCAAGCCTACAATGCTCTTTATTTATACAGCCTATATCGGTTTCCTTTGCTCTGAGACTCCTTCCTTCTTTAAAGCAGTCATAATATGAAATAGAATAATACTTTGGCTTGGGAATGTGGTGTTCCTGGGAAGGCAGCCATGGACTAGTACCAACAAGGACTGAATGAAATATATGAAAGTGAAGTGGAAGCTACGGAGGGTCTTCATTAGCAAAATCATGGACATGCTTCCATGATGGGTAGTGTAGAAACCTATAACATGAACTATAGTTGATGAGATAGTTTTGATACCTTTGGAGAAATGAAATATATTTTTGGCTAATACTGCTTTCTAGAAGTTAGTGGAAGGAGTTAGGGTTTGATTGCTGTTCTTTTCAGCAATGTTTCCCCAAATATATTGCAAACCTTCTTCCCAATTAAAATGAAGGTTATGTGGAGGGAAACAAATAAACTATGTATACTCGATGAAAAGAGCAAAAACTGTAGTATCAAGTAGAGATACCAGATCTCTATATCAGCCATATTCAAACCATAAACATGACCAAATTACATTTCTACACCTCAGATTTCTCATCGGAAATATGGAGATGGTGATACTTATCTTAAAGGTCTGTTTTATATAGTTAAGCTAAGAAACTCAAGCAAAGGATTTCTCATTTAAGCATTCTCTTAATATTAAATTTTTTCTTTTTATCGTTCTGAATTAATAAGCAAGGTTGACTTATTTCATTAACTAAATAGGTTGGGATAGAGTTTCTGCTAAGATTGAACATCAAAATTGGCAAATGTGACTTGCACATAGAAATATTCCCACCACGGGTTGAAAAGTTGGCCCAGTCAGAACACTGCCCATTGCAAATTCATAGAACTTAAGTTCAGAGGCCCAGAACCACAGACAAAGCTGATGGCACAGGACTGCAGTTCCGGTACTTGCAAGTAGAGAACAGAGGATCCTGAAGCTCGGTGGTCAGTTCGTCCTGGCAAACCAGTGAGATCCAGGATCCATGAGATACACAGTCTCAAAAATTAAAGTTGAGTAGACGACACATGACATCTACTCTGGCCTCTGTGTTCACCTGTTCACACAAGTGCACACACATATATGAACATCCATAAACATACAACGCACACACATATGCATTACATACATAGATACATGTACACACATAGATAGATACATAAATACATGTAAATTGCCTATATGTTTGCTTTTCAAAGCATAGGAAAAATGATTGTGCAGAAACTGAAGGGAGGTTATAAGCTGGAGCCTGGGGATGCCAGCAGGAAGAAGGTGAACACTGAGGAGGGCATTGGGGGATGGATGAGAGTCTGAAAATGTGAAGGGAAAGAGAATGAGGAATAAGCACAAGACGTACTAATGGAGAACTTGGCTTCAGGGATAATGTAAGAGAGTCTGTGTTTCCTCGTATAGGCGGTGGAAACCCAACGGCAAGTCATCATGTAGGATTATTGAGGTGGCAAAGGATGAAGCAAAGCTGGTAGGAGCGTGAGTGACAGAGCTACAAGTGAACCCTGAATCTGGTGCTTCGCCCTACTCGCTAACTCTCAGCTGCCCTCTGACAAGACACTCAGACAACAATAAAAACATAGCTTTCCCCCATAATGTTTTGGTAACTACTAAGAGAAATACAAAGGCAAAGCACACTGCGATGCCTGAAACAAATTTATAAAGAAAATAATTATCGTAATTATATTGTTGGCAGCAAGGCTTTGAACCAAGAAGTGACAGAACAAAATGCAGAGCTGGCACTATGAGTTTTTATGTGGAAAGCCAAAGAGGCTAGACCCAAAATGAATATCTGTGTGGAGCCTGATAAATGGTCACTACCCCCTGATTTTTATTGAAAATGGGCCAGGTAGGAGAGAAGCAAGTGGTTTTCCCAGGATGATTACTGTTTCTGGGAACAGCCTTGTATTTCCCCAACATCAAGTCAGACACATGAAAGCTTTGAAGATCAGATAGGTGAATCTGGCCGTGAGAGTAGTATTAGCAGGTGGCAGTATGAGGAGAGCTGGGGTCAGTGAGAACCCGCCAGAGATGACCTGGTCAGTTCCTGAAGGTGAGGGCTACAGAACAGCCCTGAAGTCAATGGAGGATCTTCGCTACACCTAATACGTCAAGGATGTTAAGCAGCTGCCAAGGTTTTGGGGCAGGTAAGAATAACGTTTTTAAGTCTTGACTCACTTGAGATGTGGTTTATCCAGGTTGGTTTGGCTGATCTCCAACTTGGAATTCTCCCACCTCAGCCTCTGAGCTAGCTGGCTTTGCTGGAATGCATCGTGTGGTTGTGTAAAAATCAAGTTTTCCATCCATCTTCTCCAGGTACCCTTACTGTTTAGAGTTCATGGTTGCATTTTCCTGCCATGGCTAGGGAGCCATTATCTAGCAGCAGAAGTCCTGACCCTCTGGCTCTTCCAAGTTTTCTGCTCCCTCTTCTGTGATGTCCCCTGAGCCTTAGTAAGGATTGTATAAGGTCCTACCCCTAGCTTAAGAGCTCCAAATAGTCAGACACTGCTGAGAAAGGGAGAATCCATTTCCTACAGGATGAGCTCTCTCACAGATTGTTCCCCAAGTGATTAGCCATGGATATATGTACATATGGACAATGTTAAATGAACTTGTAGGCTATATATAAATGTGTATACTACATACATATGTACATACCCAAAATCAGGATCTGGGGGGTGGCTTGAGTAGAGATGAGTGCTTGTTGCTCAAGTGTGAGGACCCAAGTTTGAATCCCTAGCACCCATGTAAAAAGCTAGACACAGCCATGTACATGCCTGTAAACCCAGCACTGTGGGGTGCAGAGACAGGAGAATGGTTGGAGTTGTTGGACACGAGCTTACCTTCCTATCCACTGAAGGGCCCTGTCTCAAGGGTCCAATGCAGAGAGTGATGAACAGAGTGCTTGATGTTCTCCTCTGAGTTCTGCATGCATATACATGGTCTCACACACACACACACACACACACACACACACACACACACACAATCATAAAAACAAAATTGTATCTCTTTATACTTAGAAAATAAAATATTTTTCATTTAAACTTTAAAAAATTTTACATACTAAACATTAGGTTTCACTGTGGCATTTTCACATTTGTCTTTGCGGTTTATCTTCCTCCATTTTCCTGCCCATGCCTCCTCACCTCACCCACTTTGAGCCCTTAGGATTGCCTCCTTTCTGCACCCACGTGACGCATATCCTTTTGCCACCTCCCTTCCTAAACCCTTCCCCCCAAAACTCTGAAATTTATCATAAACTCACAAAATACCCAAAGGAGTTTGTTTATTAAAATTTGTTTTTTCGCTTTAAACTTGGAGGAGTGCTGTGTCCAGGCTTTACGGCCGTTCAAAGTTCTAACTGAAGAGTTTGTACAAACAGGGTGGGTACAGATAGCACAAACGTGCTGTGTTCTTCAAACAGCTGGGAGAGAGGACCCGACATGTTTTCACCTCAAAGAAATGTCACGCTTTTAGTAACAAGAAAACCACTTGACATACACATGTACAGCTTTAGCCTATATGTATATTCCGCATGCATATGCTCAGGTGTCTTTATGTGCACACATTTCATTTATCATCTAATATCTATTCATGCATGTCTTTGTGTGTGTGTGCTAGTTAACTAATGTATTGTGACCCTGGCTATGATTTTCTGTTTGTTTGTTTGTTTGTTTGTTTTTCACCCTTTGGAGAGCAAATTAGGAGGAGAAAACCAAATGAGAAGAAAGTGTCAGGGTGGTATTGCCCCATGGTGCCAGTGGGATGTTTTGTTTGATGACCAGTTACGGGCTCTGACAGCCGCACAGCTGTCACATGCCACACATGCATGGGGACGCTGGGAAAGCTTTCTCTTCCGGGTCAGCCTTGAGTTGTTCTTGCACTTGTGTTGCAGAACTTGCACAAGTTGCAGTTTTGTTAGAGTGTGATGCACAATCGAAGTGAGGCAGACAGCACAGGCAGGAAATCGGGGGTGTCGGAATCAAGGACATGAGGCAGAGCTCCTAAAGATGTGGTCTTTCCACATGTAGGTGCCGGGTAGATGGCCCAGAAAGCTGAAAACTGGAGCAGACCCCTTAACAAGAGTATATTTTCACCTATTTATACAACTAAGTCATATGTAAATGTAATGGGGGAGATGGCGCGCACAGATCCACTATTCTAGTTAAATAAAAAAATGTTTGTTTTGATAAGAAAATGCTTTATTTTTAAAGCCTCGATTATGGAAGAGGCTGAACAGTGCTAATTGATTTGTGTTAAAAGAAACACACACACAAACACATACCACACCTGTTCCTTAAATGTGGCTGCACTAGAAGAGTGGGATTAGTGTTACAAAATACAAAACATTTTATTTAATACAACTGTTTTCATTTTCTTAGCACTATTTATTTATTTACTTACCTACTTATTTGGAGACAGGGTTTTATAGGTGGCTCTGCCTGGCCAAGAAATCACTATATAAACCAGGCTGGCCTGGAATATGTAGAGATCTTCGTACCCCTGCCTCCCAAGTGCTGAAATTAAAAGGTGTGTAACACCATGTCTGGCTTAAATATAACAACCAAACACCGAACAGTTCTTGACAAAATATCTTTTCTGGGAGGTCTCAGACTTAAAGGTTGGTATCTTGAAAGCCACTTCCAGGATGCCTGAATATTTTCTGTAAACTCACCTAGTTAAGAGGCATTCCAGCAGTTTGTATCCCTTTTATCAAAGCGTTAACCCCATTCATGAATACTCATGACATAGTCATTCTGGGGTTTCCACTGCCCAAGCCCATTACACTAGACAACTGGTTTCTACAAATTCAGAGAAAAGCAATCTGAAGTTGTATTAGTAACATTTACTCAGACATAAAAGTTGGTATATGCTAGCAGACTCTCTGTACCTGCCGCAAATAAATAAACACACAAAAGTTTCAGCCTACCTATCAAAATTGCTAATTCCTAAATAGTCTGATGTGAACAACAGTATCCATGGCAGATAACCTAACAGAAAGCCTCACATACTTGACAGATGTTTATAACGGAACAACCAACGTTGAAATTCCCAACAGAACCAAGCTGCAGCTCCTGCAAAGCCAGGGGAACAGAAGGGGCGGAGCCAAGCACAGCAAGAGAGCTAGGGGTGGTTCCATGCCTTAGCTACCAGAAGGAGGCTGGGGCTAGCGGAACTTCAGTGGGTTATACCCCTTGCCAGGAGTCTCTCTCCAATCCAAGCAAATGAGGAGGTTATGCCGAGTATTATGGCCTCCATCTCCCAAAAATACCTCCTCTAAATCTAATCAGACACATCCCCAGGTGAACTCTAACGTCAGAATGGGTGGAGACCGGATCGGGAAATAGGTCCAGAGCAAAGAGCAAATGACCAGCTCACGTAGCTCTTGTTCTTAATGCTCTTTAAGGCATTAAAAGTCACCAGACCTGTAATTTTCACTTATAAACATTGACGAATAGTGTAAGTTTCTATAAATAAATATCCCTAACTTAAAACACAAACAAACAACAAAAAAGAACAATTCAGAGTGTTGCTTGGTATGAATAAAGTGTGAATAAAGGGCTTTTTTAAATGAAGAGGATTGTACCGATAGCAGGGCTTCTTACTGTTTCTATTTTCAGTCGGTTGTCTTTACCGAAAGTATGAAAGAGCCAAATTTTGTATGTCTGTGCACACTCTCAAAATTTAATGTTAACCTTTTTGTTGAATGTCCTCTGATAATTTTGTGCTTAAAAATTACATAGAATCATGAGAAAACAAAAACTATTATTATTATTATTATTATTATTATTATTATTATTATTATTATTGTTGTTGTTGTTGTTGTTGTTGTTGTTATTCTGAGTCAGGATTTCTCTGTGTAGTCTTGGCTATCCTGGAACTCACTCTGTAAGACCAGGCTGGCCTCAAACTCACAGAGATTTACCTGCCTCTGTGTCCCTAAAAAACATTTTCTTTGGTAAAGTTTCCATTAAGTAACTGTGGCTTAACTTTAATCTAGAATCTCAAGAATTAATGAAAATGGTGAGGCCTGTACATATGTAGACAGAAATAAATATATAAAAAAGAGCTTTCTGATTTTACTGCTAAATAAACCTGTAGTAGGTTTTTTCTTTTCTTTCCCTTCCTTCCTTCCTTCCTTCCTTCCTTCCTTCCTTCCTTCCTTCCTTCCTCCTTCCCTCCCTCCCTCCCTCCCTCCTTCCTTCCTTCCTTCCCCCAAAAGCTGCTAGAAGAAAACACAGGCAAAACCCTACAAGATTCAGGTGTAAGGAAGGACTTTCTGAATAGAACTCCGTTTGCTCAAGAATGAAGGTCAGGCTTTGACAAACAGAACCTCATAAAACTAAAATGCTTCTGTACAGTAAAGGAAAAAAGTATTCAAGTGAAGAGGAAGCCCACAGAGTGGGAGAGCAGCTCTTCCAGCTCCACAGCTGATAGAGGGCAATATCCAGAATAGACAAAAACGCAAAAACAACAAGACATTAAGAAGACAAATGACTCAATTTTTTATAAAAGGAAGGGAACTACAGATCTAAAAAGACAGCCCTCAAAAGAAGCAATAAAAATGGATAAGAAATATCTTTGAAAGTATTCAATATCCTTACTAATTGGTGAAATTAATTAAATTATTTTGAGATTTTATCTTAACTCCAAATGGTTAAGACCAGGAAAACAATTGATACCAAATGCTGGTGAGGTTGTAAAAAGAGAGAGGGGGGAAACAAAAAGGCCCTGATTCATTGTTGGGATTACAAACTGGTACAGCAACTCTGAAAATAAATGTGGTGAATTTTCAGAGAGCTAAATATAGATCTACCATATGACCCAGCTCTCGTTGGCATTTGTCCAAAGAACTTAACATCCTACTCCTCAGTCATGTTCACTGCTGTTCTATTTGCAATAGCTAGGAAATGGGAACAACCTAAATGTCCTTCACCTGAAGAATGGATAAAGACAACTTGGTGCATGTACACAACAAAATTCTATTCAGCTGTAAAGAAAAAAGAATGCAGGTAAATAAATGGATGGACCTAGAAAACCTTGCACCGAGGCAGTAATCCTTGTTGGAAAGACAAGGCCACAAGGTCTCTCTCACTTGTAGTTCCTAGCTCCAAATCTTCAGACAGATGCAATAGACAATCTGGACTAGCCGCAGAAATTAGGGAAGTTAAAAAGGACCACATGGGAAGAGGAGGGGGAGGAAAAAGAGCTCTAGAGGAAGGAACAGTAGGACACAGGTTCTATTAAGCAAAGGATGGGAAAATGGGGGCATGATTTAACTGGGAAGGAGTGAGGGAAGCCGATATAAAGAATAAGAAAGGGAGAAGGTATAAGAAAAAGCCATAGGGTGACATAGTTTATGCTTACTTAAAAATATGTTATATATATATATATATATATGTGTGTGTGTGTGTGTGTGTGTGTGTGTGTATACAGTATATACAAACATACATATGTAGATAGTTAGAGTGAAGCTTCTCCCATTGGACTGATAATAGACTATCAAAATATCTACTGCCTGGGAAACTTGCTTTCAAGCTTTTGACCAGGGCGTATGAAAAACTCCCCCAAACAGTGCAGACTATGTCCATTGCCCATGGTTGCCGCCCAGAACTTGAAGGTAAGACTCTATTGCTGAAGACACTATGCACTTCAGAAGCACCAGTCTGAGGAACTGAGCTGGAATGGACCTGGACCCTCCTCCCTGAGGACCGGCTGAAAGTATCTGAAAGGGTAGGCAAGCTGCCAAGGAAGAGAGGCAACCAATACTCCAAGCCAGCTGCAAAGCCTGTGGGGCACAGCAATGACCAGCGCAGTAGGAAACTGGAAAGCTTGTTTTCCGATTTGGTGGTGCTGGGGTGGAATCGGGGCCTCTCCCACACTGGGTACATGTCCTACCTCTGTACTAATGTCGCTATGCCTAATCAATTGGATAGTAAAACGCAAAAGAAAAAATACTGGAAGTAGTTTCTAAAACCCAATAGTAATATGTATTCTTAAGAAAGACCTGCTTCTCCCTTTTCAGTCTTTTCAAAGGGTTTTGCTCACACAGATGCACACATAACGACACGCGTATGCCAACTTCATATACTTTTTTGCTTTCCAAAGAGCTTTAGACTCATTATCATCATTAATTGTATTTTTCTTCTTCTTGAGAAATTTCTCATAATTTTAAGTATTGTTTTGTATTAATAATGTTTAATGATTATCCTATCACGTGGTGGTATTTAAATATAGCCATTCTCAAATTGAATTAATCCAGGTTTTAACAGGAAATAGGCGACCTGAGGTAATGGAAGAGCTTACAAATGCTTGAGCATAGTAAGGGACATTAATAAATGGTACGAAAGTACTTGGGAGCCATTATCCTTTCAGCCAAAAGGGTGAAGGGCTTGGGTGGTTCCTGATGAGAAAGAACTGTAGTTTCCCTGGGAGAAGTTCTAGCTGTAGGTAGGGGTGTGGCCTTTGCTATCCCTACCAGTTAGGTAGGGTAGAACATAGAGAAATAGTGATTTCTCTCTGCTCCTGCCTCCCAACAGTCCACTGCTGTTTCCCAGTGGACATACTCAAGGAGAAGTGAGAGAACATAGACATCTGTTGACACAGGGCCCAGAGATGTCAATCAGCCTGAGAAGAGACCTGGAGAAGAAGGGAGATTAACCTTGAAAATGTCCACCACATATATATTTTCAGCACTCCCACAACTGATTTTCACCAATGCATAGATAACTACCATTGTATACAATCTTTAATGACTATTTAGCAGTGCTAAGCAAGTAGCATTTAATGAATGAACCATAAGCTAAGCTTGATAATGACTGGGAAGTAAAAAGTCAACCTGCTTTGAGCCTTTTACAAATGACTGAAATCACATCTAACGAAGAATCAATTGTCTTGGTCTGGTTCCATAGTTGGCATTAATAAAACCAGTAGAACAGAATTTGATTTCCTATCTAGGCACAGATGGACTTCATAATGTCACATGGAAGTGACCTTCCTAAAAGTTAGCAGAGCTATTACAAATAAAGCTGCTACAAACATGGTTGAGCAAATGTACTTGTTGTATACTTGAGCATATTTTGGATATATGGCTAGGAGTGGTTAAGCTGGATCTTGAGGTAACACTATTCCTAATTATCTGAGAAAGCACCAGATTGATTTCCAAAGTAGTTGTACAAGTTCACATTCCCACCAGCTATAGAGGAGTGTTCCCATTCCCATTTCTCCACATCCTCTCCAGCATGTGTTGTCACTTGAGTTTTTGATCTTATCCATTCTGATGGGTGTAAGTAAAATCTCAGGGTCATTTTGATTTGCAATTCCCTGATGACTAAGGGCATTTCTTTAAGTGTTTCTATGTCATTCAATATCCTCTATTGCAAATTCTCTGTTTAGCTCTGTACCCCATCTTTTAATTGGATTACCTTATTTGTTGTTGTTGTTGTTGTTGTTTAACTTCTTTAGTTCTTTATATATTCTGGATATTAGCCCTCTGTCAGATACAGGGTTGGTGAAGATCTTTTCCCAATCTGTAGCAGTCGTTTTGTTCTGGTGACAGTGTCCTTTGCTTTACAGAAGCTTTTCAGTTTCGTGAGGTCTCATTTATTGATTGTTGATCTTAGAGACTGTGCTGTTGGTGTTCTATTCGGGAAGTTGACCCAGATGCCCCTCAGTTGAGGAATGGATACAGAAATTATGGTACATTTACACAATGGAATACTACTCAGCAATTCAAAACAAGGAAACCATGAAATTTGTAGGCAAATGGTGGGAACTAGAAAAGATCATCCTGAGTGAGATATCCCAGAAACAGAAGACACACAGGGTATATACTCACTCATAAGCGGGTATTAAATATATATTATAGGATAAACATCCTAAAATCTGTACACTTAAAGAAGCTAAGCAAGGAGAAGGACTCTTGGTAAGATGCTCAATCCTCATTCAGAAAGGCAAAGAGGATGGACATCCGAAGAGGGGAAAACAGGGAACAAGAGAGGAGCCTACCACAGAGGGCCTCTGAAAGACTCTACCCAGCAATGTATCAAAGCAGATGCTGAGACTCAGTGGCAAACTTTGGGCAGAGTGCAGGGAATCTTATGAAAGAAGGGGGTGATAGAAATACCTGCAAGGGACAGGAGCTCCACAAGGAGAGCAACAGAACCAAAAATCTTGGCCTAAGGGTCTTTTCTGAGACTGATACTCCAACCATGGACCATTCATGGATATTATCTAGAACCCCTATACAGATGTAGCCCATGGCAGCTCAGTGTCCAAGTTGGTTCCCTAGTAATGGGAACAGGGACTGTCCCCAACATGAACTCAGAGGCTGGCTCTTTGATCACCTCCCCCTCAGGGGGTGCAGCCTTACCAGGCCACAGAGGAAGACAATTCAGCCAGTCCTGATGAGATATGATAGACTAGGATCAGAAGGAAGGGGAGGAGGACCTCCTCTATCCATGGACTGGGGGAAGGGCATGGATGAAGAAGAGGAAGGAAGGGTGGAGTTGGGAGGGGAGGAGGGAGGGTGCTACAGGTAAGATACAAAGGGAATAAAGTATAATTAACAAATATAAAATATTATATATATATTTAGCAGAGCAGGCAAAGACCTCTGGCTCTGCGCTGTTTGTGCTGGCTGAAAAATGGCAGTTACAAGACAAGACCTCCAAGAGGGTCAGATGAGAGCCTGAAGGCATTTGTTCTCCATTTTACTAGTTTCTTTAAGAAGAACTCAGCATGAAAAGAAAGCCAACTTACAGATTTGCTTATGTGTTTAGCATAAATAAAACAGAATTGGGCTGTGACATTCACTTGTCATAGGATGTTGTCTAAAATGGGAAGCAAACTCATTTTATGAGGTACACATGCAGAGTGTCTACCGAAAAGCCCTTTGGAAGAAAAGCATACAAGATGGCACGGTTTTCTTCTTTTAAGAGAAATGCGGATTTTAAATTTTTAGTTGATTCTCCTTTAGCAAGATGTGATGGACAATTTATTAAATATGGGTGTGAGAATATTGCAGCCTAGAGACTTCAGTCCTCGTCCAAGTACACCATTGGTTTGGAAGGCATGGAATATGTTTTACTTCCGAAACAACTCTTAATTATTATTTTCACTGAGAAGGGAACATTATAGATTGTGGATAGTAAACATTTCTTTCTCTGGCAGTGTGATTTTCAAATATTCTCTACAATTTCATATACCTCCTTCTCAGTTTGTTCATTATTTCCATTTGTTGGTTTTGCATTGTTAATGTAAATGACACCGCTAATTGAATTCTTTCGTACTTGAGTATTATACAAGTAGAAATAAAAGCTAAATTCTCTAATTTAGTAGACCTTTTCCTCCCCCCACCATTTCCTTATTTTTCCTGGAACTGGGAACATTTAACTCAGATCCATTCCCACGATTTTTTTTCCTCTTGTTTGCTATCTTTCACATCCTCATTTCTCTAGTTTCCTTTATCCTAGTATGTCTGGTCTTTTCCTTCATCTCTTTGCTTTTTAAGAACAATTAGAGATGAGAAAAGGTTTAGAACAATGTTTTCCTAAATTATTCATTTAACAAAGCCCCGCTCCCCTGCCAGCCTCGTGAGGAATATCAGGCATCTGAGAAATGAGAGGAAGTTACCTTCTAATTAATTTAATACTTTTGACAATTTCATGCATGTATATAATATAATACTCTGTACCCCATTCTCTTATGTCTCCTCTATCCCTGCCAACCCCTGCTCCTCTCTTCTTATCCCTTTACAAGATTTCATGGGTTCTGGTTTGGTTTTGTAATCCATTTAGTTTAACCAGGGCCATTTGTATGACCATTAGGTCACAACTCTCCATCGGAGCCTGGAGTGAGCAGCGGGTTTATCTGAGAACTTTTGAGAAATCTACTATGGAACTTAGGAAGAACTTTTAAGACAACACCCATATACAAAGATGCCACCTTACCCACATCTTAAGGGATGTGACAGTGGCTACATCCCTTAAGATAGCATAGTGTATGTATCCTTCAGAAGGTGCACATCTGCCTTTTAACCCAAAGTAGGTTTAGCCTAGAAAATGGACAGAAACAAATAATTGAAATGAAAAAAAAAATGAACACAGGATAATGTATAGAATGCATAAAGAGGATTGTCGTAGAAATTATGTCTTGACATTTTACTGCTTTCCAAGTGAGGTCCTTTGGAATGCAGGGAAAGGAACTAAATCATTTAGAGAAAAGATGCTGCTTGAAGGATGCCATTAATATGAATCCCAGAAGACATCAGGAGCTAAGGCAGTAGGGTACCTTTTGGCACACACTCCTTTAAGGCCCCAGTCTTCAAGCTTTCCTGTAACTGCCCTCAACCCCCAACCCCTGAGCACAGTGATAGATCCCTAAACAGGAATTCTGATTCAAATCCTGGTGGTGGCTAAAACAGGGAACGACCTCCTGACTGCCAACTGCTGGAAGCCCTACAGAAACGAGCTTATTGATGGCAAAATTATTCGGGGGAAGGATCATTTATGGCTCATTCATTAGTTGAGGTCATGACAAAGTAAAATCAGAAACGGGAATGGAAAACAAGACAAAACAAATATTTCCCTTTATCAGTGTTGCAGTTTGCATTTGCTGTTTTTAATCTCAGTGCTTGGCAGTCTTTTTTTCTCCCTGCCCAGCTTTCAGTGCCACTTAAAGATGACATCCCCGAATGTGTATTATTGTGCTCTGATTACATTTGTGGGTACAGTGCCATGTGGTTGTGGTGTAATAGCTAAATCCCTGGAGCACTTTTTTATTCCCTTAAAAGTGAACTTAGCCTTGGATCACAAGACATTACGTTGATTTGCCTTTACTGTGGTTTCCTCTCTACAGGTCTACTTCCTCATCCATGGTGATGCATTGGACTGTGACACATGGGGGTCAGTGAAATTCACTGTCTTTCCCACGAGAAATAATTCACCAGTCAGTATTCGGTCTTGTGTGGCTGTGCTGGGAGTGAATGGAGTCGTGGAGAGTTATAGGAGGGATGTAGAACATAGACATCACACAAGTGTCCTTCGGTGCTCAATAAGAAGGCAAGCATCATTTCCCCTACATCTGTACTGCGGAAAAGGAAACGCCGAGTTTGGTGGCTGTACAAAGCTCCAGTTCTAATTATTGCTATAGAAGTTATGCCTATTGGAGGCTATTTTACATTCTGTTTTCTGTGCATTTCAGTGTTCTTCTAAGAATGGTGACTGAAGTTGGATGTGTCTTCCTGCCTTTTCTATAAATGGTAACTTTGGTGCTTAGCACTCCCAGGAGTGCAGGTCCCCATTCACTTAGGGTCGGTATTGAATTTCCATCCAGGGAAATGAAGACAAGAGAGGTTTAGTGAGCTAGAGCCATTCAAATTCATCTTCTAAATAACCCCTGAAGGCTGCTTACAAAGCAGACATTATGCTAGATTAAGGAACACAAAGAGAAAGTCTTGCTTTATTCATCTTAGATGAACCGATGCAGCACATCCCAAAACACTTATGGATGTATTGTTTATACTAGTGACAATTCAGAAATGGCTTAAGATAAAAGATGAGCAAAAAAAAAAAAAAAAAGAACTGTGACATATCCGCACAATGCAAAATCACTATCATCACTTGTAAAAATTTCAACAGACCCATATGTGAAAAGGGCGATGGAATATGATGATCTAAAGACATTGGCTGTAAAAATGCTGTGTCCAGCATGATAATCCACATAAATATACAATATACACGATGCTAAAGATTCCCTCCATTACCGTCAGATGCATGGCAAACAACCCCAGAAGGATACTTCCCCAAGCAGCTCCTGTATAGCATCAGGATGTGCTGATGGTAGTTTGCTGATGGTACGTTTGCTGATAGTCTAGACATCATGGGTGATACCACTTCACCAATCTGATCAGCTGAGCTAACACTGGAGAGTTCAGGACCCATTATTAAAAAATTATAGTAAAAACTAGCTTTAACTATTATTTTATAATACCTTAGTTCTTAAAGGAGATCATTGTAACATGTCAAATATATCAAATACTAATTTAAACACAATTGCAGTTAAACACAGCACAGGATAAAGGCACATACTCACATCAGTAAGATGCAAAATGAAAGCAGCCAGCCCTGTCTTTCTTAATATCCTAGTTTTGTGCAATGGGTTACACAGATTGGAAAGATCCACCCTGATGATTCTTGGGTGAGGAGGGGCTTAGTGTAAGTGTCCTCAGTGACAGGAAACCTCTCCAAAATTTTGGATTACAGACTAAAAAAGCCTGAGCTGTTATTGTCCTGTCATCCATTGGGTTATCCATCTTAGAAGATGCAATTGAGTGGATGAAAAGATGACATTCTATGGGGTTAGGGAGGAAAGTCTATCTATATATTTGGTCCTTGTGGAGCTCCTATCCTTTCCCCATCATACTAACTCCCCTTCTTTCATATGATTCCCTGTACTCTGCCAAAGGTTTGGTCATGAGTCTTTGTATCTGCTTTGAAAACACTGCTAGTTAGAGTCTTTCAGAGGCACTCAGTAGACTCCTGTCATACGTTCAATGCACATCCCATCTGTCTTTCTAAACGAGGATTGATCATCTTACCCCATGTCCGCTCTCTTGATTATCTTTTTTAGGTGTATAGATTTCATTATGTTTTTCATATCTTATAGGTCTATATAAGTGAATATATACCGTGTTTATCTTTCTCCTTCTGGGATATTTCCAGCCGTTTGCTCCTCTTGGGTGTATCTGCTACTTTTTTTTCTAGGGTTTTCAGTTGGGCCATTAAGTTGTTTGTATGTGATGTTACGAATTTCTTCTTGCAGGCACTTAGTGCTATAAAATTTTCCCCTGAGCACTGCTTTCAATGTGTCCCATAAATTTGGGTATGTTGTGCCTTCATTTTCATTGAATTCTAGGAAGTCTTTAATTTCTTTCTTTATTTCTTCCTTAACCCAGCTGTCATTGAGTAACAAGTTGTTCAGTTTCCATGTGCGTGTAGGCTGTTTGTTATTTCTGTTGTTGTTGAGGTCCAGCTTAAGTCCATGGTGGTCAGATAGAATACAAGGGATTATTTCAATCTTTTTGTATCTGTTGATACAACTATATGGTCTATTTTGGAGAAGGTTCCATGCGGTGCTGAAAAGAAGGTACACTTTTTTGATTTTTGGTGGAAAGTTCTGTAGACATCTATTAGGTCCATTTGATTTAGGGCCTCCCCTTTCTCCACAACCTCTCCAGCATGTGTTGTCCCTTGAGTTTTTCATCTTGGCCATTTTGGCAGGATGGCCATTTTTACAATGTTAATCCTACCAATCCATGAGCATGGGAGATCTTTCCATCTTCTGATATCTTCTTCAATTTCTTTCTTCAGAGACTTGAAGCTTTTCTCAAACAGGTCTTTCACTTGCTTGGTTAGTGTCACCCCAAGGTACTTTATGTTATTAGTGGCTATTGTGAAGGGTGTTGTTTCTCTAATTTCTTTCTTGGCCCTTTTGTCTTTGGTATACAGGAGGGCTTCTGATTTTTTTTTTGAGTTGATTTTGTATCCTGCCACTTTGCTGAAGGTGTTTATCAGCTGGAGGAGTTCTCTGGTTGAATTTTTGGGGTCGCTCATATATACTATCATATCATCTGCGAATAGTGACACTTTGACCTCTTCCTTTCCGATTTGTATCCCCTTGATCTCCTTTGGTTGTCTTATTGCTCTGGCTAGGACTTTAAGTACTATGTTGAAGAGGTATGGAGAGAGTGGGCAACCTTGTCTTGTCCCTGATTTCAGTGGGATTGATTTAAGTTTCTCTCCATTGAGTTTGATGTTGGCTATAGGCTTGCTGTATATTGCCTTTACTATGTTTAGATATGTGCCTTGTATCCCTGATCTCTCCAAGACTTTAAACATGAATGGGTGTTGGACTTTGTCAAATGCTTTTTCAGCATCTAAAGAGGTGATCATGTGGTTTTTCTCCTTCAGTTTGTTTATGTGGTGGATTACATTAATGGATTTCCGTATGTTGAACCAACCTTGCATGCCTGGGATGAAGCCTACTTGGTCATGGTGGATGATATCTTTGATGTGTTCTTGGATTCGGTTTGCAAGTATTTTATTGAGTATTTTTGTTGAAAGAAGTGCTCAGAGGAAAATTTATAGCACTAAGTGCCTGCAAGAAGAAATTCGTAACATCACATACAAACAACTTAATGGCCCAACTGAAAACCCTAGAAAAAAAAAAAAAAGAAGCGGATACACCCAAGAGGAGCAAACGGCTGGAAATAATCAAACTCAGGGCTGAAATCAATCAATTAGAAACAAAGAAAACTATTCAAAGAATCAATGAAACAAAAAGCTGGTTCTTTGAGAAAATCAACAAGATAGACAAACCCTTAGCCAAACTAACTAAAAAGAAGAATCTATCCAAATCAGCAAAATCAGAAATGAAAAGGGTGACATAACTACAGACACTGAGGAAATCCAAACAATCATTAGGTCATACCACAAAATTTGAAAACCTAAATGAAATGGACAATTTTCTTGATAGATTCCATCTTCCAACATTACGTCAAGATCAGGTAGAAAGATTGAGTAGCCCTATATCCCCCAAGGAAGTTGAAGCAGTCATTCACAGTCTCCCCTCCAAAAAAAGCCCTGGGCCAGATGGTTTCAGTGTAGAATTCTACCAGACCTTCAAAGAAGTGCTAACACCAATTCTCCTCAAACTATTCCACAAAATAAAAACAGAAGGTTCATTACCAAACTCATTCTGTGAAGCGACAGTCACCCTGATACCTAAACCACACAAAGACCCAACCAAAAAAGAAAACTTCAGACCTATCTCTCTTATGAACATTGACGCAAAGATACTTTCAAAGCACCTTCAGCAGGAATGGTACTGGAAGTACAGGAGGTCACAAGATTTCTCACATAGACTTAAGAACCTAGTCATGAATAAAATCATTCTATTGAGAACTTCGTACCATATCCAGTCTTACCAGCTTCGACTAGGTAGGTCATATTTTGGCCAACACAAGGAAATAAGCAAACAAAACAACAAAACTAACATCACTGTAGTGTCTTCAATATCTGTAATACATGAATGTCTGGACATCCGTAAAACGCAGCATGGTAGAAATCTCACAAAATGGGAATGGAATGGGCAGTTTAATGGTGGAGAATCAAAGGAGTACCTCATGGACTGGGTGCTTAGGAGAAGAAGGTACTGTGCTGACTGAGCACTCTCTCTTGGTATTGTTTCATTTGGCGTTCAGCTCTGAAGGTTGGGCACCCACGACTGCTGTCAGTTCTCATTTGTAACTTTCTCAAGATGGCAGAGTATCTGCTTGGGGAGTTAGCCCCCTGAGTGTGTGTGTGTGTGTGTGTGTGTGTGTGTGTGTGTGTGACCTGCTGCTTCTCTTTTTTCAGATTTTCACCATGTGTCCTCTTGCTTTCTTCTCAGTTTTGTGTAAGAGCAAAAACCCTCTAAAGTACTGCATGGCAGAGGTGAAAGAGGAATTATCTAAAGTAGTCAATGACATCTCATGATCTAAGGCTTCTCATAGCTGCAGTCTCTGTGCTTTGCCAAACTTCCAAACAGAGTCATTAAAAAAATGATTTTTCTTTTTCTACTAATAAAAAGAAGCAATTATGAGTTATATTATTGGAGCAAATTATATATTTCTCAGTTAAGAGCTAAATGAAGAAAAGGGTTTAGAATCATGGAATTAATAAAGTAAAAGGCTCAGCCACCTGCTCAGAAAAATTGTGACTACATCTCATTTCACAATCCACATTGCCAATCACACATTAGAATAAGTTGCTGTACCTTTTGCTGAGTAGTGCTCAGTAACTTTTGCCACATTTACAATGAAGCCATTAATCCTTGTCATAGAAGGGTTTGAAAAGCCCATTCCATCTTTTGAGCTTCATATCTTCCCACATCCTCCCAAATGCTCTTTATTCTCATTGTTTCCAAATACTCAATTCCTATTGTCTACCCTAGGGATTTACACTCCTTTCAATCTAGACTGGGGTTTTTTGTTGTTGTTGTTTTGTTTTGTTTTGTCTTTTTTTTTTTTTTTCAATCTTGGCCCTTTATTGCCAGTTCTTTTTTTAATATTTAAATATTTATATTAATTACAGTTTATTCACTTTGTATCCCAGCTGTAGCCCATCCCCCATTGCGTCCCAATTGCACCCTCCTTCCCTCTTCTCCTCCCATGCCCTTCTCCAAGTCCACTGATAGGGGAGGTCCTCCTCCCCTTCCCTCTGACCCTAGCCTATCAGATCTCATCAGGAATAGATGCAATGTCTTCCTCTGTGGCCTGGCAAGGCTGCTCTCCCATCAGGGAGAGGTGATCAAAAAGCCAGCCATTGAATTCATGCCAGAAGTAGTCCCTGTTCCCATTACTAGGAACCCACTTGGACACTGAGCTGCCATGGGCTACATCTGTACAAGGGGTTCTAGGTTATCTCTATGCATGATCCTTGGTTGGAGTATCAGTCTCAGAAAAGACCCTTAGGCCAAGATTTTTGGTTCTGTTGCTCTCTTGGTGGAGCTCCTGTCCCTTGCAGGTATTTCTATCACCCCCTTCTTTCATAAGATTCCCTGTACTATGCCCAAAGTTTGCCTATGAGTCTCAGCATCTGCTTTGATACACTGCTAGGCAGAGTCTTTCATAGGCCCTCTGTGTTAAGCTCCTGTCCTGTTTCCTATTTTCTCCCTCTTCAGATGTCCATCCTCTTTGCCTTTCTGAGTGAGGACTGATCATCTTACCCAGGGTCTTCCTTGCTTAGCTTGTTTAGGTGTACAGATTTTAGTATGTTTATCCTATATAATGTGTCTAATATCCACTTCTGAGTGAGTATATACTCTGTGTGTCTTTCTGCTTCTGGATACCTCACTCAGGATGATCTTTTCTAGTTTCCATCATTTGCCTGCAAATTTCATGGTTTCCTTGTTTTTAATTGCTGAGTAGTATTCCATTGTGAAAATGTACCAAAATTTTTGTATTCATTCCTCAGTTGAAAGGAATCTGGGTTGTTTCGAAGTTCTGGCTATTATGAATAAAGGTGCTACAAACATGGTTGAGCAAATGTCCTTGTGTACTTGAGCATCCTTTGGACATATGCCTAAGAGTGGTATAGCTGGATCTTGAGGAAGCACTATTCCTAAATATCTGGAAAAACACCAGGTTGATTTCCAAAGTGGTTGTACAAGTTTACAGCAATGGAGAACTTTTTTCTTTTTTTATATTTTTTAAAATTTATTCTTTATTAATTACATTTTATTCACTTTGTACCCCCCTGTGGTTCCCTCCCTCCTTTCATCCCAATCCCTCCCTTCCTCCACCCTCTGCATGCATGCCCCTCCCCAAGTCCACTGATAGGGGAGGTCTTCTTTTCCTTCCTTCTGGTCCTAGTCAATTAGGTCTCATCAGGAGTGGCTGCATTGTCTTCTTCTGTGGCCTGGTAATGTTGCCTCCTCCTCATGGGGAGGTAATTAAAGAGCAGGCCAATCAGTTCATGTCAAAGACAGTCCCTGTTCCTATTACAATGGAACCCACTTGGATGCTGAACTGCCATGGGCTAAATCTGTGCAGGAGTCTTAGGTTATCTCCATGCATAGTCCTTTCTTTGGAGTATCAGTCTCAGGAAAGACCCCTGTGTGCAGATTTTTTGGTTCCACCAGGTACTTGGTGGCCAGCCCAGAGCCACATGCCAGTGTGCTCTGATCACTGTCCCAGTCTGTTTTTTCTTTAAGTCCTCACATGTTCACTTTGTTTTTATCTTTTAGCCTCCAACTTACAGGGTGTGCTGAAGAGAGCTATCCTGAACAGTCAAACTCAAGTTGCCTTCTTTCCATATCCTTGGTCATATGCGAATTTCATCACAGTGCTATCACTGCCTGGAATTCTGTTATTTATTTGTTAGTCTATTACTGATTAAATGAGTCTATTCTATAGGAGATAAACTCCAGGAGATAAGCATGCTTGTTTGTCTTGCTCAAATTCCAGACCCTCAGTCCAGGCCCATAACAAACCAAGGCACACAAATGTTCAAGGAAAAAAAAAAATGTGACTTGTTTGCTCACTCTTACAGTGGCTGAATCCATTTAACCATTTCCATTTATTTTTTTAAAATCTGGGTGATAGTATGGTAACACAATCTAGAAACGGTTAGAACATTCCCTTTATTTTGTAGCTCGAAATACTAAGAAAGAAAGGTATGAAGAAACCTGGAAGGGTCATAGCAAATTAATAGCAATTGTGGACTATAGCTGAAGTCTCCTTAATGTCCAGAGTAGGTTCCTTCAGTTTACTGCGCTGCCTACATTCCGTATGAATGACATAGGAGGCTTCTGGTTTAAAACTTCTGTGACCATTACACAGAGCAATATGGTCTCACAAATGTTTTTTTTTCTCTATCTGTCTGTCTGTCTATCTATCTATCACCTATCCTTGTATCTTTCTTTCTTTGAAACATAGTATCATGAAGTATAGGCTGACCTCAAACTCATTCTGTAACTGGGGATAACCTCAGAAATCTGATTCTCCTGCCTCCTCTACCCAACTGTTAGGATAACAGGCCTGCATGAGCACATTTTGTGATATGTTGACATTTTGAAGACAAATGTCTTATCTCTGTAATGGCGGGGCACCTAGGCTGATTATAGTGGCATGTATAGTATCTTCTATGTAATATATATCGTCTTGAAAGTATAACTTGTATTCATCCACGTGATCTTCATTAAACCCCACCCAATATACAGAAGTTTTAATCTGCATTTATAATAAGGACACTGAAAAACAGACAGATGCCTAGGAACTTGCACATGGTCACATTGCTCTTAACTTGCGTGCCAGGACTGAACCCCAACTAGTCTACCCAAACCCCCATTATATAGATGCTATTTTGCTTGGTTCTGGCCATGGGACACAACTTATCCTTCAAAATACTAAATCAGAGAGTTTCCATGGAGGCAAAATAGGGAAGATTCCTGAGTGAATCATGAACACAGGGAAATCAATAGTGCAATTTTCATCAGTGCAGCATTGGCAGAACTAATTTTTAGGCTTTAAATTTTCTTCTACAATGGTCCTCAAAAAAAAAAAAAGGCAATAAAAGAAACAGAACAAACACCACTGAGTCACCAGCTTCCAAGGTCCTGAGCGGCGCTTTATTGATGGCAGGTAGATTGTACTTCCTGGAACATATTGTTTATGAATACGGATGTTTTTCTGGCAGTAGGAGAGTGGTGTGGAGGGCCTACCTATCTTGCTGGCCTATGAGCGTGATGCGTTAAATAATTGATTAAAGTGGAATGGCATTGCTGTTCCTCCACGCAGGCAGAGCATCTGATTAAGGCTGCTTGCTGAAGGTAGAGATGACAGCCGGGCCAGGGCAATGGCAGCAGGTTTGAGCCACAGACAAAAGCCTGCCTTCTGCTGTGCGCAAGCATCTCCTTTAGGTTGAGTGCAGTGTCTTTAGTATAAGGAAGTTTTAAAATTATGAGTACTTTCCATTTCATTAATTTAGCTATATTCTGATGACTAAGTGAATTTTTTTTTAAAATAAAAGAGACTGTGTACCATAATATACTAACTCAGATATAGAAAGAAACTATCAGGATAATCAGAGTGCCAAGTGCCACTGTATTGAAAAGTCTCCTTTTATAGCAGAAGTTGGGGGGCTTTTTCACCCCATTTTTAAAGCCCTCCAGGTTGCACATTTGTCTGTTTTTTGATTTAGCATGAAGTGCTTCGAAGATGAGATTTGGCGGCAAAGTAGTTGCTCTTGCTTTCTCAGATTCACATGTGAGACAAGACTAAATCCAGAAGCAAGGACGATCGTTTCTGTGATGATTCTCAGAGTGGCATAAGATGTATGGGTATTCTAGAAGGGTGCTTAAACCTACTAGGGAGCATTAGGGTGAGAGGCAGGCAAATCTGCCTCCCATGAGACCCGCTTTAACACACTTGAATCTATGATTGTGGACCCAAAGCTCAACAGGCATTCTGTAAATGCTCAGACATCTCTTATGGAAACTTCTGCTTCTCCATTTTAATCGTGGTCACAATCAGCCAGTGAGGATGTTTTTAAGAAGAGACATAAAGTGTGTTCAGTTTTGTGGTCACTGTGCAAGTTCAAATTACTCGGAAGCGACACAGAATTAAAAAGTAATTCCTTCTACTTAAGACTAGCTTCCCCCAAAATTCACCCTCAAGTGAGAGCTGGCTTTAAAAAGCGTGCTGAAGAGACAATGTAAACTTCCTTTAAGCTACTCTAACCACAGGAAATTAAAACTTGTTCAAAACAAAGAGAATAACAGGAATTGAAACTGGGGACTTCACTTTTCCCAAACTCACTGCCTTTCCTTTACCAGGCTGTTTAGAACCACTGATCCCCACACACTTAGAGTTTTTCTATCACACCCTCAGAAAATGGTTTAAATGTATTTCTAGTGCCACAGAAATATCTAATAGATGCTCTTCTGTGTGTATTATATGATGGATATTACCCTTGTCCATATTTGTTTTCAAATACTCACCTTTCTGTTAAGAAGAGATGATTGAAAAGAGTTAATTTTGCCATTTGTTTCTTTAAAAATTATCTTAAGTCATTATTTTTGTAGTTCTAAGGAATGCACCCCACTTCACTTTAAGGCGTTTGAAGCTTTAGCACCCTAGCCCTGTCAATATTTCAAAGTATCAGCCTGAGAATTAAGAAAATAGAAGTTGACAGAACCATAGTCCCCTCCCCCAATGCAACCAATGAATGAATCTCAGTTTCTGAGACTTAGTAAACAATACTTAGCTTTGCCCAGAAGTGTCAATCGAAATGTCAACATGCCAACGTTTGCTAACGTCACCACAGGACAGGCTTTTCCGTAGCCCTCCAATAACACAATTCATTGTCGTTTTATAGAGCCACAGAATGACAGTTTTGTTTTCTTGCCAAGGTTTTCGCTTGTCACACTTGATTCTCTGAGGTAAAATGAACTTAGGGAAAATGGGCGCTGTGGAAGAGGCACAAATAGGCAAACTCGGTTACTAAGCGAGTTATAAGAGGCATAGGACTGCCACAAGCGGAGATTTAACAGCTCCTGGGACTTCCATGACAATGGAACTGACATTAGTGGGTTCTCAAAGATTCAAAAATAGCGACAGCCATTGACTAAGAAAAAAAAAAAAAAAAAGAAAAAGCATGGCTAATGCCTGCACAAGAGTGAGCTCTCTCTCTCTCTCTCTCTCTCTCTCTCTCACACACACACACACACACAATCACACCGATATGAATATAAGTAAATAAAAGAAAATGAAGTCGTACTGGTGCAGCAGTGGTCAGAATGGCTCCGGAACGCTGCTGGAAAACACCAATAACCTATTAAGAGTGAAACTGAAACCCCAGCACTAAAACCCAAGGCTGGGACAGGGTGCAACACCTCTCTTTAGGAAATGGAAAACGTGAAAGAAGAGTAGGCAGAACAATTTTTGAAACTAAATTCAAAGTGGCATTTATTGTTCTAGAAAAGTCGAGTACAAACCAAATCCGGAATTTTGTTGCCTACATAATCCATCTTCCCGTAAAATGCTGAGGTTAAAATCTTTCAAACTCACACTGAGTCAGTTGCTACCCAACTGAAAATAAGGAATTACAGAAATGCCAAGGCCATATAGACATACACAAATTTTTCTGTCATATAACCATTGCCTTGATGTTTATAACAGATATTTCCAACAAAGCAATCAGATTGAAATGTGATCTCTTGTGACTGGGGGATTAGCTCAATAGCAGAGAACTGGTCTACCATGTGTAACACTCTGGTTTTGATCACCAGCACTACACTCACTCATTCATTCATTCATTCATTCATTCATTCATTCATTCATTCATTCATCATGCAAGTAAAAGATGTCGCTATAAATGTTCAGCACTGTCAATCAGCTAAGAACACCTTAATAGAAAACTGCTTCTGCCAAAGAGGCTGTCCCGGAGGCTATCAGCACAAGACAACACCCTTCATATTTTCCTGATGCAGTGCAGCAGAGCGAGAACATGGGTGAGATCCTAGGTGGCAGCCGCAGCCCCAGCACGCCGAAGCTAAGTGACCCCAAGCAACTCACCTGATCTCTCCAGGCTTAGTTTGTTCATCCATAGGCTGTATCAAAAAACAACAGCCTGACCACATGACAGCATCTGCGAATACGCGTGGTGCCTGTGAAGTTCTGATACATGCATGGTGCGGACATTTCTCAACCCAGTGATTCACTTCAATGCTTGCTTGGATTCCACAGTGATTCAAATGAAAAGCTCATTGAAGGGTCAGCACAGATGCCCTCTCTCACACAGTGGGGCTTGTTTTCCTAGTCTCAACCAATTCCCTACTTGGAAGGTATGTATTTCGCTCTGAAACCTCCCCTCTCAAACATGCCCTCTGGAACCTCCCCCCTCAAACATGCCACAGATACTAACCGCTTCCAAGTTGCTTTCTTGCTGGTATATTGCACTGTGCAAGAAGCGGTTAAAGGGCCTGTTTCATTATCATTTAAATATGCCAAAGAAAAGCCACCCTTTCACATCTCATTTTATCAGTACAGACATGTAACGGCTCCAAACGCAGCCAAGCTTGTTTGCTAGTATCTCCTTCATACTATTTAATTGTCTTTGGGTTGTTGACAGCTATGAAATCTATACATTGTTTAGGGGCTATATACTTCTTATTGTTATATTTCTTTTATGTTATTCCCACCAAGTTAAAGGTATGCCTCCTATGGAAACCCTTGATAATCAGCTCCCTTGCTTCTAAAATTTATCTTCAACACTGGTTTTTTAGAAGGTTGTGCCAGAACCAGTTCCTATATATATATGTAGATATTGGTGGTGTTGCAAGATCCTGTACACAGTTAAATCCCAGTGTGCATAATGATGATGAGTAAGTTAAGCAAATTCAGTCAATTCATTTCAATTAAAAAAACAATACAGAAATATAAAACTGGTCCACCAAGTTTTCATTTACAAAGAGAAACTGCCATGAGTCAAATTAGGACTTAGGTGGATCCAGTTCATCTCACATTATAACTTAAAGTATGTATGCCTGTGTAGATGGGGGAGGAACATTGTTACTATGTATGGCTGATTGGCCATATTATCCCTGAAAGAACTCATGGGACAAGAACCCACAGATTCTGTTGCCCTTACTCTGGTTAATTTGTCATGAGTCCTGTGCAGTTCCCTGGTGACCAACCCTCTCCTCCAAGAGTGTTGAGTGAGCTAATCCTCAGGGTTAGCACACAGACCTGAAGCCAAGGAAAAATCTGAACTGTATCCATTTCAGTTTGCCTCTGACGATACCTTGCCATCCCTGACATGTCTCTTGCGGGAATCCAGAGCCAGGGTTCTTGCAATTCACATAGATGTCGGTATGCAAGGGCCTCATGGTGAGGTAAAGGGAATTACTGGTTACACTTCTCCCTTGGCAAGTTTTAGTGGGCATATGTCCAGTGGGACGGACACAAATTTAGGTATGTCACTTCGTTCTTCTGTCTGGGACCACTAAAAGCCGGTCCAGGAAGGGGACTAAGTTCATGATCCTGGATGGCCTACTATCTGCCTCAGACTATTTGCCAGAATCTCACAATCCATTGTTGATGCAAATTTAATTTTTTTTTTTAAATTCTGCTAGGTTGCTGTTCCACTTGCCCTGTCTGTGTGGGAGCTCAGGGAAGAACAGGAAACTTCACATAGCTTCCTTGTCCCTGGCCTTGCAGTGAAGCTGGGTGTGCCTGCTGTTGCTGTGTCTTTCCTGGGCAGCATGACCCATGGTTCTGGATCAGCAGTTACAGAAAACAGGCTCCTAGGACTTGTATCAAATTACTCCTTTTAGTCTAAGGACTGGCATATCTATGGGCAGTTGGTGAATGGCCTATGGACTCTCAAAAAATGGTAGACTTCATGAGATACTGAAGTACATTCAATAAAGTATAAAAGGAATGTTTAGGAGATGTTTCTTAAGTGACTAAATTACCCATTGTAAAGATTGGGACAAATTCCCCTGTCAGGTGTGATAGTGAGCCTAAACCAGGAAGATAAATGGGCATTAAAGTAAGTATCATATCCTAATTTTAGGTTGGTATAATGGTAAAGGTAGTTAATGTTCTTTATGGATTTTCTTGAATTATGGCTCATTTATTCTTAATAGATGAAGAAAGTGTAATAGAAAATTTAATACCTTACCTAAAGCCACACATCTAGTAAGCTGATAGCTGAAATCAAAGTTGAGTTTAGTTTCAGGTCCTTCCTTTCTAGGAGATGTTGAGAAGGTGTGGGTGTAGTAAGAGATGCTAGTGTCAGGAGAAAATGAGGTCTTTTCTCATTGAGATGCCTTTGGCAGCAGCAACTTATTCACAGTTGTGAAAATATGTCATCTATGACAAGGCTAGCAGTACATTATAGAGATGATGGCCAGACCACATTTGAAGCCCATCATCTATTCTACTTATTTAGAATCTTGAGAGTGAGGGGTAAAAAAATATAGATATTGAAAATTTGATTTAGTGGTTCAAATTCTGAAACTCATGGGCTGGGGAGATGGCTTAGCAGTTGAGATCACATGTTCCACTTGTAGAGAACCAGGCTGGATTACCAGCACCAGGCACAAGCATCTGTAGTAATTCCAGCTCCAGGGAATCTGATCCCTCTGGTCTCTGTGGGTACCTGCACTCGTGTGTACATAACTTCATGCAGATATAAACACAATTAAAAATAATTAAAAAAAAACCTCTAAAACAATTCTGAATATCATGGCTTACAAGGAACAACTTAAAGAATTAAAAACGTTCATCCTAGAAAAGATTAAATATGTATTACATGTTACATGTGTATAACATATGTATATCATGTATTTTATATGACATATATAGTATATGTACACAGAAATATAAAGACATAATAACTTAGGGCTGGAGAAAATTTTCTTCTGATCTAGTCTGTTTGGTGTTCTGTTATCCTATTCTATGTCTAAGGGCGTCTCTTTCTTTAAGTTAGGGAAATTTTCTATGATTTTCTTGAAATTTTTTTTCCGGACCTTGGAGCCTGGAATCTTCTTTTTTGTCTATTCCTATTATTCTTAGTTTTTGTCCTTGATTTCTGGTTGTTTTGTGTCAGGGACTTTTTCATTTTAATGTTTTCTTTGAGAAATGTATTGATTTCTTCAGTTGTATCTTCAATGCCTGAATGAGATTCTCTCCTCCATCTCTTGTATTCTGTTGGTGGTACTTGCCTCTGTGGTTCCTGATCTTATCTCTAAGTTTTCTACCCCAGGGTTTTCTCTGTTTGTGTTTTCTGTATTGATTCTAATTCTGTTTTCAGGTCTTGATCAGTTTTATTCATTTCCTTCCCCTGTTTGATTGCTGTTTCCTGTCTGTCCTTGATGTCCTCTGTTTTTTTTATTGTGCTCTCCTGTATTTCTTTGAAAGATTTGTTCGTTTCTTCTTTATATGCCTCTAATAACTGCATAATCATAGATTTAAGGTAAATTTCCTGTGTTTCAGCTGCATTAGAATATCTGTTGGATTTTTTTTTTGGCGGGGGGAGGTGGTTTCTGGTGGAGCCATGATGTCCTGGTTTTCGTTAATTGTATTTTTACGCTGGCCTTTAGGCATCTGTTGGCATAGCCTCGGCTGGGCTGTTTGTTCCTTGCACCTGCACTGAAGACTGGATACACCCATCTCTGGAGTCTGGAAAAATCTGCAGGACGACAAGAGAGGTCCAGGGGAACACACATGGGTGCTGGCGTTTCAGATGCGGCCACGCTGGGGTGGGTGTTTCATAAGTCAGGACCCAGGCACAGGTGCCTTGAAGATTGGGGCGCAGGCATCTCAGGTGCTAACTGAGGGGGTGCAGGTGGCTCGGGTGGAAGCTACAGGGGGTGGGGTGCATTACCTCAGATGGCAATCTCAGGGGATCTGGTGCCTCAGAAGAGAGCTGAGCTGTGGCTTACAGGCATATCAAACACTGCACTACAGGACTCAGACCACCTGGGCTCTGCCTTCTTTGATCCAGGATCATATGATTTTATTTTCCACCTGGTCTCCACAGGGGAACCAGTAGGACTGTGGTTTGGAGGCTGAGATGATGTCCCAGGAATCCACATGCTGCCCTTGGTGGGGACAAGAGGGATCTGATGTCTGGCTGCTGGAGCGAGGGTTCCCAGACCTAGGTATCTGTATTCTATTAAGTATGTTTAAAGGACAGTTCGTGACTCCTGAACTCAGGAGATGGCCACGGGGGGCAGGGAGAGCTGGATCCAACTGTCTCCAAATATCTGGATGTCCCCCTCCAGTCTGGGAAGCACCAAAGTCAGTGTTCTGAATCCAGCCATCTGTTTACTCTCCAGTTTTCCAGTCTCTGACCATCGGCCCCTTGGATACGGTAAATACTGCTTGGCACCATCTTGGAACTGCCCAAACTTTTTGTTTTAAAAGCTGCTTCCATGTAAAAGAAGCAAGCGTTAGTACGATTTGCTATCAAAGGGTTGAATCGCAACAATGAAGAATATTTCCAGGTTTTGTTTTTGTTTGAGATTTATTTAGAGGTAGCTGATGAAAGCACATTCCTGATTTCCAAGAGGTACATGTTCAGAAATAGAAATATTGTTTCTATTTTTCTAAGTGATTCCAAAGCTGATTCTAGTCCTTGAGATACCTCAAATGTTAAATCAACATAATCAGCATTTGTTTATAATCAAATCAATGTAATTGGCCCAGAGGCTTCCTAGTAAAAGTGTCATTCTAGAACTGATTGATTTTTGTGAGTTTTGTTTCCTTTACAGTATCAATAGGAAATAGCCTGTATGAACTTAATTTAGAGGCTCACTTTACGTCATTTCCCTTGAACTTCCACCTTAAAAATTGGTTTCTCAGGATGATCTTTTCCAGTTCCCACCATTTGCCTGCAAATTTCATGATTTTCTTGTTTTTAAGTGCTGAGTAGTATTCCATTGTGTAAATGTACCACAATTTCTGTATCCATTCCTCTATTGAGGGACATCTGGGTTGTTTCCAGATTCTGGCTATTACAAATAAAGCTGCTACGAACATGGTTAAGCAAATGTTCTTGTTGTGTACTTGAGCATATTTTGGCTATATGCCTAAGAGTGGTATAGCTGGATCTTGAGGTAGCACTATTCCTAATTGTCTGAGAAAGTGCCAGATTGATTTCCAAAGTGGTTGTACAAGTTTACATTCCCACCAGCAATGGAGGAGGGTTCCCCTTTCTCCACATCCTCTCCAGCATGTATTATCACTTGAGTTTTTGATCTTATCCATTCTGATGGGTGTGAGGTGGAAGGTCATTTTTATTTGCATTTCCCTGATGACAAAGGACATTGAGCATTTCTTTAAGTGTTTTTCTGCCATTCGATATTTCTCTATTGAGAATTCTGTTTACCTCTGAACCCCATTTCTTTAAATTGGATTATTTGATTTGTATAGGATAAACATACTAAAATCTATACTCCTAGAGAAGTTAAACAACAAGGAAGACCCTAGTAAAGATGCTCAATCCTCATTCACAAGGACAAACACAATAGACATCAAAAGCAGGAAATGACAGGGAACAGGACAGGAGCCTACCACAGAGGACCTTTGAAAGACTGTAGTGATAGAGGTATCAAAGCAGAGGCTGAGTTTCATAGCCAAACTTTGGGCAGAGTGCAGGGAATCTTATGCAAGAAGGGGAGATAGAAAGACCTGGAATGGACAAGAGCTCCAAAAGGAGACCAACAGAGCCATAAAAACTGAGCCCTGGGGGTCCTGAAGAGAATGATACCCCAACCAAAGACAATGCATGGAGAGGACCTAAAACTCTGGCTCAGATGTAGCTCATAGACTCAGTCTACAGATGGGGTTCCTAATAAGGTGAGCAGGGACTTTCTCTGGCATGAACTCAGCGGCAGGTTCTTTGATCACCTTCCTTTGGGTGGGGGCAGCCTTGTCAGGTCACAGAGAAAGACAATGCACCAGTCCTGATGAAGCTTTAGAGTGTAGGGTCAGATAGAGGGGGAGGAGGACCTCCCCTATCAGTGGACTGTGGGAGGGGCATAGGGAGAGAAGAGGGAGGGAGGATGGGATTGGGAGGAGATGAGGGAGGGAGTCACAGCTGGTACACAAATTGAATGAATTGTAATAAATGATAATAAAACTATTTTAAAAATTGGTGTCTCAGATGATTTTCATTATAACTAATAAACTAATTTCTATTTAATTTTAAACTCATTTAGTAAGTTATTTATCTGTGATTGGGTACTTGATAATAATCTGTTTCAAATTTGCTTTATTCTCCCTAACCTTTCCATAAATGAAACTATGTTCAAGCATGACTCCTTGAGCTTATCACTTTCAACTGAGTTATCCATAGACATTATCTGAAATACCTGTTGGTTGAAGGTATGATGAGAAGTTAAATGGAGTGGGCAATGGGACATGGGAGAACAAAAAACAACATATTACAAAAAAAAAAAAAAGAAAAAAAGAAAAAAAATTGAAGCCCAAAATAGAAACAAACCAACCTGTAATGTTTGCAAATGATAGGAGAATTCCACAATGCCCACTCATCACACCTGGCTCTCGTTCTAGTCCCGGGAGTACCTACAGCACTTCAGAAGGTTTCTCTCACTCTCTGGAGTGGGACCAAATCCACAGGAGGGAAAAGTAGGCAAATGTGTGCTGGTTTTTATGGCCCAGACAGAGGAAGTTCAACTCATTCCTAACATTTGCTTTTTATTTTTAGTTTTTAATTAAATTTTTATTTCTTATATTAATCACAGTTTATTTATTTCGTATCCCAGCTGTAGTCCCCTCCTTCTTTCCCTCCCATTCCCACCCTCTCTCCCTCATCTCCTCCCTGACCCTCTCTAAGTCCACTGATAGAGGAGGTCCTCCTCCCTCTTCCTAGCTTATCAGGTCTCATTAGGACTGGCTGCAATGTCTCCTCTGTAGCCTAGCAAGCCTGCTCCTCCCGTGGGGGGAGTGGGTGGGAGGAGGTCAAAGAGCCAGCCGTTGAGTTCATGCCAGAGACAGTCCCTGTTCCTCTTACTAGGCCACCCACTTGGATACTGAGCTGCCATGGGCTACAGCTGAGCAGGGTTTCTAGGTTATATCGATGTATGGTCTTTGGTAGGAGATAAAGTCTCAGAAAAGACCCCTGTGCCCGAATATATTTGGTCCTTGTGGAGGTCCTGTCCTCTCCAGGTCATACTAACACCCCTTCTTTCATGTGATTCACTGCACTATGCCCAAGGTTTGGTTATGAGTCTCAGCATCTGTTTTGATACACTGGTAGGTAGAGTCTTTCAGAGGCCCTCTGTGGTAGGCTCCTATGCTGTTATTTGTTTTCTCCTACTTCCAATGTCCATCTCATTTGTCTTTCTAAGTGAAGATTGACCATCTTAAATGCCAAAGGAGCTCAAAAACAAAACAAAAAACTGAAAACAAACATATATTCTAAAGCCCTTGGAAAGGATTTTCACATAGATGACAAGGCCTGTAGCCTGTGGACGCATTTTCTACCATTTTATTTCTTATATAAACAAAGATCATAGAGAACATGGTATGTCCTCAACTTAGTCTTCCAGAGAGATAGGCCACTACCAAATGAACTGGGAAGGACATTTGTCAAGATAACGCCAGATCAAGCTAAAGCAAACCATTTTCTTGTAAACTTACTGAGTAAAACGTGGCCCAGGCAATTATATTTGTACAGGAATAAATAACAGACTGGCTCAATAAAACAGTTTCTATATTTTCTGGCTTTCAAATATTTACAGATTAGTTGAGCAATTGCCATTTTTCATCCTTTGCATGCATGTTGTATGGACCTACATTAAGGGTTATTGAAGGCCAAAGCTTGCTTTTAGTAGATGCTTCTCAAGGAAGGAGTCCATCAGTTTGATTCATCAATATCTTTGAGCTAAAGAAGAGACCTGTAGTATAGAGGTTAAGAGTGGGTGACCTGGAGTCAGAATTCTGAGGGTCAAATCAAAACTTACCGTTCATGATTTCTGTAATCTTGAGCAAGTCTTTTTCTGATGAGTATCTGATATAATAGTGCTCTGAGATGAAATGGAAAAACACTTAAAGCAGTATCTAGCCTGAGCTCAATCAACATTCAACGTTGGCTTTTATTTCTTCTTCTATTACCCTTTTGATAGTTCATCATTTATTGGTGAGTTAACATGAATGTTAAAAACTAACACTGTATATTGAAATATATTTTGAAGTTACTTCAATATCTTAAAAAATATACATGAGGAAAAGGGAAGTGAAAACACTGTTTTAACTGACTATTTTCTGGAGTAGAATTAACCCAAGTGATGAGATTTCTTTCCAGAACCCAGACTGAATCATTTGAAGACCTCTCAAAAATTTTCAGATGAGGTACGGTAACTGGCTTCAATACATGGAACTGGCTCCACCTCAGGTCAAAATACAGACACTTTTTACACATCATGTCAATTTTCAAATTTTTCCTCTTACTGTTTGAAAGAATTTTCTCTTCATTATTAATGAGGTTCTTGAATCAGCTGAACAAGGTGTGATTTAACCTCAGTTTGGTGTCTGCGATATTCTTACTTGCACAAATGTTCCTTTGCCTCATGCTCACAGCTGGAAGATCAGTTAGTTTTCATTTTGAACATGAGAGAGGACCAGGCCCACAGGTAATAGTTACTACAATTTTTAACCCAAATTTTAAATATTTTATTCTTTCCATGATAACAGAGAATGTAAATGGAGTAGAGAGAAAAGGGGAAGAATGTGAGGGAAGTGGGGAATGGAGAGCAAGGAAGACAGTTTTGCCCAGGCACCCTGAAAGCCTGGCCGCTTTACTCACCTTGCCCTCCTGTAGGACTGTTACTGCTCTGTTATAGCCTCCTCAATGTCTGTCATACTGGGTCAATTGTCAGAGCATCAGGAAAGAAATTTCTAGCAGAGCATGTAAAGAAATTTCTAGCAGCTTGGTACTCCTGTTTATTTGGTTTGGTTTGGTGTTTTTTTCTGAACACTGGTACATAAGAGACATTTCAAAGATATTTAGGAATTCTAGAAAGTTCTTGTCAGTTCTGATATCTTGGTAAACCTATTTTAAATAGTTACCTGAGTTGTTTCATTTAGGAACAAATGGGCCTGGTCTTTGTCAATGAAACAAAACAACCAAGCAAGCAAGCAAACCTAAGAAGCCCTTTGAGATCATGTTGGCTAACTCATTCCCAGGTAATATCAAAGCAAGAAGGTAGGCAGAAGATGAATTTGATTATGAAAACACAATCAAACAAAAGAAGGAAACAAATAAACCCAAACCAACCAACCAACCAACCAACCAACCAAACAAACAAACAGAAGCTCAGAAGTCTCAATCTTGTTTTGCAAAATGTTGCTGAATGATTGACCCTTAGAGACAGTTACTGAATCCATCTTTGTCCTTGCCGCACTGCTGTTCTCTCTGATGTAGAAGTAGACCAGGCCATCTTTGTTTTGGCAGGCACTTAACCAACAGGTCCCAGGGCCCACCCAAAAAGGTGAAAACCAGAACCTCAGAAAGCCTACAAGTGTTGAGGGCTGTTCCCAGTGCTTGCTTGTGGTGACTTACTAAACATGAGCTCATAGGTGACAGTTTCTTTCCACACATTCTCCAGAGCTTCAGGAAGACGGTGAAAACAGGAAAACCAGAGACATGTTCTGGTGGATTTAATTTGTCTGAGTCTTCATTTTTTGTGACCTAGGCTGACTTGATATGTGCTATATGTAAAGGCTTTACAGCTCAGAAAATTTTTATAAGTGGCCATTTGGCTTATGCCCCCTTTTCCTGGCCTGACAAGGAAACAGGATTTTACTGAGGGATATGGCATGTGACTGGAGGATGTCCTGATTGAACTTGATGAGTTCATGGTTGTTGTAACCTTGGATGAATGTGCTTACCACTGTATCCAAAAGGTGGGTATCATGGGTGGCTCAGTCTGCATCTGGAGAGACTAAAAGACTCTTCATATGTAACCTTTCCAAAAACCATCTTCTCTGGGAAGGGAGGCATCTCTTTCAAATGTTTCAGTCCACCAAAGACCTCTGTAGTCCATCAAGCTCCTTTTACTAAGTATCTTTCTGCCAAAGCAGACAAACTCTTCTTGTCTTTCAGCTTAAGTTACTTCCGGGTCATTTCTACTTGATTGAAGCCAGCCTAGAAAGGCCGCTTCTGCCTCCTCATATTCAAAAGGAGGAGAGACGGGCACTTTCATGGCATTTGATAGTTCACGGGAAGTCTGTAGTTCATAGCAGAGGTAGACACCAGAGGTGAGTGCTGGCTACTGTGACCTCAGAGAATCCGAGATGTTAGATGTTAGATGTCCACTTGGAAAAGTGTGTGTTTTCTTTTGAAAGTGAACATGTTCTGAAGGAAGGAGGTGGGGCTTAAAAGAACATTGACTGTGAACATAAAGTCTTGGAGGATGACATCAGGGAATGGATTTGGACTTCCAAAAGCAAAGCCGGGGATCAGGAGGGCTGAGCTGAAGATCTTAGGTGACCAAGTGAACCAGCATTTAGGACATGAAAAGGTGAAGGCAAGATAGGTAAACATAGTTAGAGACAGTTAATTTTACTTACCTGAACTACAGCTTCTCCTAGGGCCACCATGGGCAGACAGGATGAAAACATCCCTTTGTTCCTGTGAATCAGAAAGTACTGTCTAATTCTTAGGGTAAGTTGTTGTTGGAGGACTAATGGATGGATCTGTGAACAGTGAACAAATAGCCCGATGTCCATGTGGTATTTGTGTTCCATGACTCTGACCTGGCCAACTCCAGGGACAGCTTCTGAGCATCACAGGAGCATCCATTCTTACATTCTTATGCTCCTGCTGATTCAATGTCTTCCCTCCATCAAAGAAGAGGCAACTTTAAAATACATTTACTATGGGGGAAAGTCCAAGGACTTTGAAGCTCCACTCAGGATGTTACACACTTCTGTGCATCCCTCGTGTCTATGAACCTACATACATGCCTACGGAAAAGACCATCCTTGAAGGGAAAGCCTCCCTAGACTGTGCACTTAGGGGGGAATTTTCAGATGACTTCAGTTATATCACACTTTATGAAGTTGGTGCTCATCAAAAAAAGAAGCTACAGAAATAGAATCTTCTGGTAATAAATGGTCAATTGTGCCCATAAAAAGGTACTCAGGTTGAAATATGTAATAAAATTTAAAAAAAAATGAAAAAAATTGTAATTGAACAGGATAATGCTAAAACCAGCATATGGCAACAGTTAATGGCCCAAAATAAGCATTACAGAAACACTATAAGGAAACCTGTTACTCTGCACACTAACTAAAAGGAAATATTCCCACCCTCCTCTATAAAGGGACACCACACAATAGCATAAGTATGACATTAAAGTTGATGATGGCCCCTCTAGAGTCTTTAACCTAAGGAGCAATGTAAAATCCAGAAAACTATAATCAGCAGAGTTGAGTGACCAGCTGTGTAATATAGCCCAGGGTTAGAAAAGGGGTTTATTTTTATTATCAGTTGTGGTTTTGTAGATTGAACCCTAGACCTGTGCATACTGGGAAAAGGCTCCTCTGATTCCTTTTTAAGATTGTTGATGTTTTTTTTTTTTTAATTTAGAAAAATAATTACTAATTGGCTTTTCTGAAATCATACTACCAAACTCTCCAGAGATCAGAGCGAGGATCAGCCAGATAGCAATTAATTTAGGCTTTATGTGCCAAGAAGCATGGCAGTGTAAATATTTATGTAGTGAAAGAGAAGCATCTCCACAGTTTTTATATAAAAACATGGCAATAGTTGTGTGCACTATTTACATTTATTTTATTTTTATTGAGCATTTCATATACGAGTCCTTTATTTCCACCATGTTCTCTGGACCCTCTCCCTTCTCCAACTCCTTTTGTGTCCCTCACTTCTTCCTCAAACTCATGATCTCTTCTTTAATAATTCTTGTTACACATATATACACAAATGCATATGTATATATATATGCATATATATATATACATATATATATGTATATATATATATATATATAAATACAACCTTCTGAGCCCACTTAGTGTTGCTCATATGTATTTGTGTTTAGGGATTACCACCTGGAATCAGATAACTTATAAAGGGGCTGGTCCCTGAAAAAAAACTGATTACCCCTCCCTTAACCATTATCATAGTTGTCTATAGCTCTTAATTCATGGGTGGGTCCTTGTGAGAGTTCCCCCATCCATGCGAGGATGCCATCTGTTGCTATTACTGTACAGGTCCTATTTCAGTGACTGCATTGTTACGACATCATGGGCCTAGCAGTCCGTCATCTGTAGAAGACATTATCTTGGAGCAGACTCCCTAAACTTCTGGCCCTTACAGTCTTTCCTCCTCCTCTTCTGTGATGTTCCTTGAATACATTATTATTTTTTTTTTTTTCTGAAAACAAGTCTACTACATCTATGAAGGACAATTGAAACGACAGCATTTTGTTTGATTGAAATTAAACATTAGTGCCCCTGGGAGGCTGAGAAGGGAGGATCAAGGCCAATTCAACAGGAGTCTATCTATCTTATGATGCAAATGAAAGACATCACCAGCCACAGAAAGGTCTTCAGAGGAGCTTCTGCTCATGCTGTACAAAGTCCAGGGTTCAGTCTTCTATATCACAATTAAAAATAATAAAACACTGGTAGGTTTCCCCCTCTCCAGTGGGTGGTCCCATCACCATGCACATATATCACTACTCACTGGACTTGATGGCTTATCAGAAAAAAATTAGTTTTGGAAGGAGACATGTTAGGAGGAAATAAGGGAGATTGGAGAGGACAGATTGCTGATAAATATATAATCATATTTTATTGTATATATGTATGAAATTTTCAAAAAATTAAAAATAAAATGGTCAGTTCATATTTTAGCCCCTGACTCTATCAAAATGGCTGCTGACTGAATCTTGCCTATTGAATCCTGCTAACAGTGGTTTGCTGGTCTTAGTTTGCTGTTCATGTTAGCAATACCCGAGTCCTAATCAAAGAAAGGCAAACACTGGTTGACTAGTAATGGCCACAGGCTATTGCCTCTCGTTGGAGGTATATAACTAAATCTGGAAGTCACTGCTTCCCCAAAGACTTTGATTTATGGAAAGGTTACCCTAAAGGTAAGTATTCCAGCATAAGGAAAGGCACCCAGTGTGCAGCAGTTTGAGCCAGGATTAGACAAGACAGAAGGGGGCTGGGAGCCTTCTGAATGGGCAAGAGTGGAGGCACATTGTTCAAACCACTGGTAATTGTGATCTGCCCAAAGACCTGGCTGAACTATGGCCAGGATTTAGGACACAGATACTCCAGTGATATTGCCTTACCAGCTAGCTTTCGTCAAAAGTAGCAAATAGTTTCTGAGTGGTTGGTTCACTTTAAAGCCAGATTTCAAACCCAGGGACAGGTGTAGAATGGATGTTCCTTCAGTATAACCTGGGGCTATCTTAACCATGTGCTGGTTTTGCCTGGCTCCCCAGCCTGGCTTTTCATAAGACATGCTCTCCCCTAAATATTTTAGAGTCAGGTAACCAGCTTCAGCCACAGGCTTTACCTGGAACAATGACATTATCTCAGATCCCTAACCCCAGACAGAGAGGAAGACAACAGTATGGTTTGGCCTGTTTCATTTAGATCAGCTGGTAGGTCCAGTGCAAGGTTTGGTGCCCACAGGTAAAGGAAGGACCTATGAAGGGGGTGCCCTTCTGACACTGTTGGAAACTACAGTGTAATGATTTTGCTGGACTACCTCTGCTGTCTGATTAAGCTTTCCGCCAAGTACTCTGGAAAGGCATATATTCTTCCAAAATCTGTTTAAGATTATCGATTTTCCAATTCTCAAATAAAAATTGAGGAAATCTGAAAAACATATAATAGATATTATATTATAATATAATATGATATAATATGATATAATATAATATAATATAATATAATATAATATAATATAATATAAT